>NC_072488.1:32722500-33022500 GCF_027574615.1 Eptesicus fuscus | reverse complement strand
GGCTCCCACCATCGCCACTGGGCTCACCAGCTGTAAACCTGGCTTCTTACTGAGTGGCGCTCCCCCTATGGGAGCACACTGACCACCAGGAGACAGCTCTTGCATTGAGCGTCTGCCCCCTGGTGGTCAGTGTGCATCATTGAGACTGGTCATTCTGCCATTCAGTTGATTTGCATATTAGCCTTTTATTATATAGGATATTCTGGGACAGTCAGACATATTGAGGCACCAGGCAGTTAATCAATCAACCAATAAACTAATAATTAACATTATTTTAGATAACAATGATGCTCAACTAACGTATAGCTAGAGTGCACAGTAACAGGAAGGGTTAGACCTACTTGAGATCCATGGTCAGATAGGGCTTTTCTAAAGAGCTGATATTTGAGAGGAGACCTAGAGAAGATGAAGGCACATACCATGTGTCTTTGGGGGCAGAGCCTTCCAGATGGAGATAACTGCAAGAGCAAAGGCCTTGAGGAGAGAGCTTGCTTGTCTGTACAGCTGCAAGTGGTCCGGTGTGGCTGGAACACCCTAGAGCCAGATAATGCAGGGACTCATAGGTCATGATGAGAACTTAGCATTTTGTTCTAACTTTTTGATGAAGCAGGAGAGTGACACATAATTCAAATTTTTAAAGAATTACTATTTTGTGAAAAGTAGACTATCCGAGGCCAGAGTGAAAACTATCAGAGGCTAGTAGACTCTCAGAGGCCAGGTTGCTAAAGGAGACCTGTTAGGAACTCCTGCTGTGTGGTCCAGGGGAGAGGGGTGGCGACTCGGAGATAACGTGATAATAAATTGGATTCAGGACACACTTTGAAGGTAAAGCCAACAGAATTTGCTTATGTATTGGATGTGGGATATAAATTATCTGAATGATGCAAGAAAAAATAACCAAAACTATATCATGTTGATATTATAAATATTTTAGCCAAAATGAAAATCTCAGAGAGAATACAAAATAAAAGCTTTTTGATAACTAAAAAATATAGTTTTGTCACTGGTGGAAGAATAGTGAATGGGTTCTAAAAATCATGTATTCAGAATCTGAGCACTACGTAGACATTATCTTTATGGTTCTGCAGGATATACCATTATTTATTTAACTTTAGTTTCCTCTTCTGAGGACTGTCCCTTATAATACTTAGATGCTACTTGGAATGGAGTTCATAATAGAAAAAAAGAACCTAAAACAATAGTTCTCAAACCTCATTTTACTACTTCTTTTCAACTTCAGCAACCATCAGCTGCTTGCCAGAGTTGCTGCAAGGTGACAACATTGATGATTTAAATTTGCACTCCTCTTATTTTCTCTGCTCATATTCTAGAGAAGGGGCTATATGTTGTAACCTGGCCCAAAATTAAGCATCCAAACAAAAAAGAAAGATGAGATGTTGGCACATATTCATGTAATAAGATTATTCTTAGAATTATCTAAAATCAAACTTATGTAATACCTTAATCAATAAAAGAAATTTAAAAAAAAAAATAAAATAAATTGTGACATATAATAACAATATGTAAATTTGGTCCTTTAAGTTTATTGACATTTTTATTTGATTGAGGTAAAGGTTATATGTAATATTATTACACATAGTCTGACTTACCAAATGTTATTAGAGAGATAAGAAAAAAATGATCCTAAAAACTGAGCTGGAAATATTGAATTTGAAAGTGCCCCTTATTTTCATGCATATGCCTATATCTATATCCTAACATATTTCTAATTTTCCCTTCACTATCTAATTATTTGATGTGAGATATACAGATTTCTCTCCTTTTTGGCTTTTATCTAAGGTTTTATAAAGCTGGTAATAATATGTCAACAAAATTGGTGATCATACCTTGACTTGTAAAATAAAACTCATTTTAAGAGTATCATAAATCTAACAGAGCATATCTTGTGTTCTGATTGGTAGAAAATTGGATATTAAACACCAGGGAAAACTGATCTTCTAATCTAGTACTTGAATACGTACAAAAAGAAAAGAAGAGAAAAAAAATCATTACTTGGAATAGATAGTTTAACTGATCATGATCAATCTGAAGTGCTTATTGCTTAAGTAAATGACCTTTGGGGTGATTTCATTAGCTCCACATACTGCAAAAGGTTATATCTAAATTCAATTTTATGATTGAGTCTAGGCATATAAAAATCTCAAAATAGTGTGGATGGATGTTAAACACACACACACACACACACACACACACAGATTCTGACACAAAGAATGGACTATAAAAATCCTGCTTGGCGCTGCTGCTCTAATTGTTGGCTTTAAGTGTGAGTAAATATTTGAGAGAGGAATGGAGGAATGGCAATGCACTGATATCATCATCACCTCATGTTTGTGGTTGGGAATGACTTTAAATAAAACTAACCACCAGTCCCACTTTTTTAGTTGTAAATTACTTTTTACTGTAAATAACATTTGGTCCCCCCTAGACCTATTTTATTTGTTTGATAAAGTCTCTTTACCTTTATAGAGTTGCAATACCCTGTAATGATTTGATGTGGGTTCTACCTTCCTTTTCCTTTTAAAAGTGCTACAAGCTAGGACGGTGTGGCTCAGTGGTTGAGTGTTGACCTGCAAACCAGGAGGTCAGGTTTTGATTCCCGGTGGTCAGCGTGCCTGCCCGAGTGGCAGGCTCAATTGCCAGTGTGGGGCGTGCGGGAGGCAGCTGACCAATGATTGCCTCTCATCACTGATGTTTCTATCTCTCTCTCCCTCTCCGTTTCTCCCTGAAATCAATAAAAATATATTTTTAAAAGTGCTACAAGACATGTGCTTATTATTTTATTAAATTAAGATATGTCTTAAATGCTTGTAGAAAGAATTTTACATGCTTCTTTGGGACACTAGATAGGAGAACTAAGAATGGGTGTTTGAAAAAGAGATTAGACCTTGATGCTTCTAGACTTCATATGTTATTGGTAGATGAAACAGGGCCAAAAGTCCTAAATATGCCCTAATTAGCAATAATAGTATTAGATAGTATTAGAGAAAAATGCAGAAATTTATTAAAAGAAATGAAATGATGTTTTTATCCAACTAGCCTGGAAACCAATATGATTCATTTGCTTGAAGTTTCCTTCTCTTCAGTCATTGCTTTTTAGAATATTTCAGAAGTACTAAAGTAGTGCCTGTCTTTTAAGTTTCTTAAAAGTTCAGGACCACTTTTGTATTTCTTTCCATTCTTATCATTTCTCTTGCATCTTCTCATTTCTTCCTCCTGCAGATCATTTCACAGCAGGGCCACTTCCCAGAAACTGGGTTCCCTCTTCCTGAGTCCTATTGGCTGTCAAGGACAGGGTCTATGGCAGCAGTGGTCCCAGGGGAAGGAAGGAGAACATGGCGTGACCCACCGGTGGTTCCCCTTTCCTTTCTTCTCCCCCCTCATTCTGGAATCCACATAAAGGACTTCAAGCCAGACTTCACTATCTATGAGATATGTGACTTAATATACTCACTTTCCATCTTAAATCTCAAGTGTTTCGTGTTTGGGTTTTTTGTTTGTTTGTTTTGTTTTGTTTTTTCATTAAATGAAACTCAAAACTCCTGCTCTATCTCCCTTACAGGGCTGCTAAAAGGCCTGCTGAAGTACAAGCACTGTGCCTGGCGAACTATTTGTTACTTTGCAATGTGAAAAGGTGGCTAGTAAGCATTTTATTTTATTAGAAGCAGAGGATCACATAGAAAGGGTAGAAAACGCAGAGGCCTGGCTTTGAGTCACAGTGCTACTTCCGGGTTGTATGCTCCTGGCCACATCACCCAATCTCTTTACACCCCAATTTCTTCTTCTGTAAAAGGAGTCACAATAATATTAGCTCATCTATCACCTGTAAAAGGTGGTAATATACTAGTATATACCTCACTTTTATCACAAGGATTGAGAAAATTATTTCCAAAATTCTTCTGTGCAATACAAATAGAGTGGTTATCAAAACCCTATGGAAACCATGTTTAATCAGTATAGTCCTAGCTCTTGTTACATCAAGTATAGGCCGCTCTTCCTTAGTGAAGAGCAGTGAGTCCCGAGGAACAAGCAGTATACTTTTAATTTCTGAAACATGGCTAATTTTTCTATGAACTTAACATTGCACAGTATAATCTTGTGACCATGACATTAGCAAGCCAATAGTTTGCTTGTATAGAGTAGGACAATTTTTAGCCTTCTGTGGTTTGATGGCTATTGGATGATTTTAAAACCTTAGGACAGTGGCTACCTTTAGGAGCAAGTTGTGGGTAGTGGTTGTGAAGCTCGAAAATCAATAAGTCCGGGCTGCCCTGTCACTACTTGAGCCAATCCAGCAGAGACAAGGTCGAATCATATATGAGCGTGTATTCCAATACTGCGGGCAGTATGGGAAAGCAGCAGGTGATCCACAAAACTCTGCTCTCTACCCCCAGCCCATAAGCCAGCTGCTTATGTTGGGTAGAAGGATGAAGAGTGCATGGGGAAGTAGGCAAAAGGGATAAGAATGGGTATGCAAAATGGGCAGTTTATAGGCAATGCAGGCTGGGGCTGTGCAAAAGGCTGGAGTTCTGCAAAGGCCTGGGGGTTTGTAAAGGGCTGGTGCCCTCGCGAGCCACATGCAGCTCGCGAGCCTCGGTTTGCCGCTCTGTTGACTAATGAGTTTGCTGAGCACTGCCCTAATCCATTCCTCAGAGATGGTATTTCCATCTGACTTATCATTTAGGATACTGGATAATTAAGCCCCATACATTTCAAAGATTTAGGAAAATAAATAATGATTTTGGCAATACCCTAGAACAGTGGTCGGCAAACTGCGGCTCTCGAGCCACATGTGGCTCACGAGCCGCGGTTTGCCACTCTGTTGACTAATGAGTTTGCCGACCACTGCCCTAGAATTTTGGAAATTCCACTTTTCCCTTTTCTTCTTTTAAAACATGCTATCCTCTTCCTGCTTCTACCCCCTCTCCAGGAAAGGTGTCCCACTCAAATATTAAAATTATAATAATACTGCTGTGTACTGTGGTAGATTAAGATTCAGATTCTGGAACTAGACAGCCTGAATTCAAATCTCATATGCCCTTTTTTTATTAGCTGTGTGGCTTTGTCCAATTGTGCCTCAGTTTCTTCATCTGATAAACATGTATTACTGATAATGCCTGTGTCACAGCGTTGCTGGATTTAATACATGCAAAGTACCTGTGACAATGCCTCGCACATACAGAGTATATGTTTAGTCAGTACTCTAGGAACTATATCATCCTTTCAGAGCTAGCCTTGCTCTTCCGAATCCCAAGAATTTCTTATTAAATCAAGTTTCTCATTTACTTCTATGATCCTGCTTAGTAGCAGCTACTGCTTTAGTATTATTCTGTTGCATTTTCTCTGGTCACTGGCTATATCTAAAGCAGACCTTATAATGTGGTTTCTTTTCATGATATAAAACCTAAAATAAAAATTGGGTGAGAGATCAACCAAAGGACTTGTATGCATGCATATAAGCCTAACCAGTGGACACAGACAACAGCGGGGTGAGGGCATGAATGGGGGGGGGGGATGAGGGGTAATGAGGGAATAAGGACACATATGAAACACCTTAATCAATAAAGAAATTTTAAAAAATTGGGTGGATGGCTCATTAAAATATCCTTTATTTCCTGTCTTTGAAAGACCAGAGGCTTCTCATTCATCATCATCCCATTCCTACCCCTCTTCCTTCTCTAGCAGCACAATCAGGCATTACATTCTAAAGTTCTTTTCCACCAGGGAGCCCATGCCACACAAATAAGTGATTTGGAAACCATCTAGAAAACATTTCAAATTATTTGGAATCAAGCACTTGTTGGTTAATTTGTTTGTTTCTTGCTAGAAATGGAGAAAAGGAAGAAAGATGAGAATTCAAGAATTTTACGTAACTAAGAGTTTAATCATCACGACAGAATTCATTCAGATGATACAAATCTTAGACAATTATTACCAGGAGGAACCTAATCCTCTCTAATAAAAGAGTAATATGAAACTTAGCCATCACTCAGCTACATAAGCCAAGCCCACCAGCCAAGTCACACCCACCAGCCAATCAGGGTGAGTATGCAAATTAACCCAACCAAGATGGCTACCAGAAGGGAGGCTTGGGTTTCCCCGGCAATAGAGGAAGCCAAGCTTTTCACACACTCTGGCAGGCCCAGGCCTCCACTCAAGGATACAAAGTTTCAATTATAGAAGGTAAACAAATTCAAACAGAAATGGCAGCAGCCACGGATGGAGCAGGAGGCTTGGCTCTGCTCCAGGCTACAAAGTTTCAATTGTAGAAGGTAAATAAATTCCAGATACCAGGGCCTCTGCTTGGGTCGCCAAGGGCGTGGCTGGCCTGCAAACCACCACAGGCCCCTCGCCCAGGCCTCTCCACGCCCCAAGGGAACCCCCACCCTGATCCGGGATGCCCTTCAGGGAAAACCAGCTGGCCCCCACCCCTGCACCAGGCCTCTATCCTATCTAATAAAAGAGTAATATGCAGATTGACCATCACTCCAACACACAAGATCAAGATAGCTGCCCCTATGTGGTCAAAGATCTTGCCCTCATGTGGACACAAGATGGCCACCACAAGATGGCCAGCAGGGGAGGGCAGTTGGGAGGGACCAGGCCTGCAAGGGAAGGCAATTGAGAGGGACCAGGCCTGCAAGGGAGGGCAGTTGGAGGCAATCAACCCTGCAGAGGAGGGCAGTTAGGGGTGACCAGGCCAGCAGAGGAGGGAAGTTGGGGGCAAACAGGCTGGCAGGGGAGCAGTTAGACATCAATCAGGCTGGCATTGGAGTGGTTAGGGGGTGATCAGGCTGGCAGGCAAAAGCGGTTAGGGGCAATCAGGAAGGCAGGCAGGCGAGCAGTTGGGAGCCAGCAGTCCTAGATTGTCAGAGGGATGTCCAGTGGGATCAGGCCTAAATGGGCAGTCGGACATCCCTCGAGGGGTCCCAGATTGGAGAGGGTGCAAGCTGGGCTGAGGGACACCCCCCCCCGCCCCCGTGCACGAATTTCGTGCACCAGGCCTCTAGTAAATTATACTAGCCCTGTGTTACAGATAAAGACACTGAGTTTCAGATACGCCACCTCCTTAACCAAAGCAGTTAAGAACAAATACAGACTAGAACCCAGTTTCCTGCCTCTGCCCAATATTCTTTCTTTCCTCTGTCTCTCAGCCAAAGTGGCTATGCTGTGACATCTCAGAGGAAAAGTAATCAAGAATAACTATTCACAGAGCTGAAAAACAAAGGAAAAGGGCTTTTATACATCAAGGTAGAATCTGATGGAAATGCCACTTCCATCCTCAGCTGTTCAGATAATTAATATTTTCAGAGTGCTTAAAGCATAATCACATGCATTTAATAATTCCAACAACCCTGTGAGAAAACTCACTTTCTCTTGCCCAAAGTCACAGAGCAAGTAAGTAGTTAACTCCCAGGCTCAAGCTCAAGTCTTCTTTAAACACTGACTTACATTCTTAAACAAACCTCTCAACAATTACTGTAGATAGGATTAAGTACTTGGTGCAGAAGAAAGAGATAGAAGAGCTCCAACCAGGTAAACAACTACACAAAATTAAGGCAAGTGCAGTGACAGAGGTATGATTAGGGTGCAACGGAAGCCCAGAGGACAGGGTCAGAGAACTTTTTACAGGATACGCAATGCAAGCTAAGTTTTAAAAACAAAGAAGACATTAATTAGACCAGGCAGCAGGAGAATAGCAGTTGGGGGACTAAATAATGTGGAATAGCAAATAAGAGCTACTTGATATTGAGCACTTGCTATTCTCTGCGCTTCATCCATTTCAATGATCCTATATAGTAGATACTATAATATTCTCCTTTATAGTTGAGGAAAGTGAGAACCAGAGAAGTGAGGTGATTTGTCCAATGTCACACAGAGCCTAGATTTCAAGTTTGTCAGGCTTCAGGAGTCCACATGCTTAATAACTGCCCTACATTCCACCACTCACAGCGAGAGAGAGAGAGAGAGAGAGAGAGAGAGAGAGAGAGAGAGAGGTGCTTGATCAAGTGCAGGCCAGTTGTCTTAACTGCAGAAACAGGAAATGTGTGAAGTGTAGTACATAAAGGCTGGCAGAATGGGCCAGAACCAGGTCTTGACTTGCATTCCCTGTGAATGTGCTACAGCTCTCCATGCTTGGTGCCTGTCTTTGCCCTGACATTGATGGGATGCTCGCCACTAAAGAATACTTGCCATGGAAGAGGCATAACCTGACTTAGGTTGCATGGAAATTAGGCCAGCTTTGGACATGGTGATGTTGTGGTATGGTGAGAGGGATAGAATCATTTGGCAGTCAGTTGGGTACCTAGGTTTTGTGCTCACAAGACATGCGGGGTTAAAGTTCGGGGGGAAACCTATGGGGTGTGGCAGGGAGGGTCATGGGTGTGAATGAGAGTAGCTGGGCAGCAGCTTTAGAGACAGGGGGGCCCTGAGAAGTGGCCATTTAAGGAGCTGGTACAGGAGTGTACCCAAGAGGATGCCCAGAGGCAGGAGAAACCCACAAAATTGGTGTCACTGACATTCAAGGGAGAAGGGGCTTCAAGGAGAGAGAACTGGTCTAGGGCAGTGGTCGGCAAACTCATTAGTCAACAGAGCCAAATATCAACAGTACAACGATTGAAATTTCTTTTGAGATCCAAATTTTTTTAAACTTAAACTTCTTCTAACGCCACTTCTTCAAAATAGACTCGCCCAGGCCGTGGTATTTTGTGGAAGAGCCACGCTCAAGGGGCCAAAGAGCCGCATGTGGCTCGCGAGCCGCCGTTTACCAACCACTGGTCTATAGTATTAATTGCAACAATAAGGACAAATAAGACAAAAGCAACATGACTACACACTTTACTCACCATCACGTTTATTTAAACTATTTGAGTGCCAAACACCAGCCAGTAAAAAGGCAAATGGCTCCTCTGATTATTCAATTTGTTTATATGTGGACTCGCTGCTGTGTACATAATTATTTACTATTCCTTGAAGGGCAAGAGAAATTCAGGAGGATTGTGGGGAAAAAATGCAACTTACAATTTATCTGGCCATGCTATATCCAATTAGAAAGCAATCTCAACAAACAAGTAGAATATAATAGAACTATGTGAAATGGAGAAAATGATATAAGTTAAGACAGCTTATAAGATAAACATTTTATGACAGGTACTAAGGAAGTATATCGTCAGAACTTTAAGAAATGGTTAGTAGCATCACAGGCAGGGGTGCACTAATAAATCATGCATCTTTATTACACATCCTCTAGGCTCCATGTTGCGAGAAGCACTGTAGACAGTGCCTCAAACTATAAGGGAGGGTCTTGGATAAGAAGACAAGCATTACTAATACACAGGAAAACAGAGGTCAGCAAACAGGTGGATAACAAGGGATTCTGTGTCAGTCAGACCAGGGATGGAGTTCCCTGCTCCACCTTTAATAGCCTTTAGGCAATTTAGGGAACACGAAGCTTCCATTCTGTGTTTAATCATATAAAATATTCTATTGTTTCCTGATAATACCATAAGAAAATAACAGCTGACATTTGTTCTATATTTGTTATATGCAATGTAACATGCACTGTGTTATCTCCTTTCATCATCGCAAATATCCTAATCATATGTTACTAGTACTCTCATTATCCCCCCTTTACCAGATGAAGAAACTGGGGCACAGAGGGCTCAGAAATTTGTTCAGGAACACACAGAGAGTAGGGGCAGAGTCGGGTGTTAACTTAGCCGGTTTTAGCCTGGAGGACATGCGTCTATAAACCTTGCTCTCATGCCTCTCAGTGAGCATCATGGTGGTTCCAGAAAACACAAATGTCTGTTTCATGGAGGCAGACTGATGGGATTGTGGCACAACAGGATTTGCATAGGCAGAGAGTGTTCCTAACAAAGCTGCTGTCCACCAAGCCCTTCCCAAACCCAGGCACCCAGGCCCATTAAAATTCCTATGGACACACACACACACACACACACACACACACACACACACACACACGTGCATATATGCAGATAAGTAATTATAAGTGTGTGTGTGCGCGCGTGTGTGTGTGTGTGTGTGTGTGTGTGTATGTTTGTGTGTCCATATAAAATAGAGCAGGATTTTAAGAGAAAGTGACTATGGTGATGCTTTTCCTTGCTCAAGAGAAAGCCACGTCGGTGGGAGCAAAGTTGAAACTCTCAGCCTTTTCCTCTGCTCCAAAGCGGACAACCTGTCAATCAGCAGAGAGGCGCCTTACCCAGGAATGCCAAGGCAGTCACCTAACTGCTCCCTACCAATTTAGTTAGGGATTCATTCTAACTCTCATTCCAAGTGCCTAGAAATTAATGTAATAGTTCCTGTGCTCATTTGCATTGCCTGCGGGCTGGAAGCGCCCCCTTGTGAGGGCCACCGAGTTAGGCAGGGAGCTGTATCCAGGACAACCCAGTAACAAGCATGAGCAGGAGCCCTTGCAGAGTGGTGCTGACACTGGGATTAGGATCTGTTCTGTGAGACTGTGCCCGGCTGATAAATTGAAGTGGTAATTTGGGATTTAACTAATAGAGCAGTAAATGTATGAGAATGAGGGAAGTCCAAGGGGAGCAGAGAATAGGGGAACCATACGAGTTGGTGAGTGAGGTTTGGTTTTGTTTTGATTTTTAAATTCCTGTCTGTCCTTTGGCTTTGCATTTGAATCCTGAATTTGAGCATCTCTTCTGCCACTGCAAATATATTAGTAAAGTGGATTGCCTTTGTTAGTCTAAATTGCTGTGTGTTTACACATACATTTCAAGAGAACGCCACTCGAGAGGAAGCTTCTCTTGGACCCAATCGCGGTGTCTACAAGTAACTCTTGACCTTGATGCATCTGTGCCCTGTGTGTAATGAAAGTAGGTACAGCAGCGGTTGAAATCTTCCCAAACTATTCATCTCATATTGATTCACTTGTTCTATTGTGAGCGGAGAGACACCTACACACTAGTTTAAAATTAGGAGCTCCCAAGACTGTGATGAATAAGAGAGACATGATTTGCCCTCTGGGATTTAGAAGTACAGAATTTCCTCAGCCAGTAGTTGTTGAGAATCTTATTATTCTGGCACATCCTAAACACATTCATTAGCTTATTTCATCAGTCTACAGATCCCCAAGCATTGCTAGGATCACTATTTTTTTAAGCCCAATCACTTGGCAATTTTTCAAAGGGCAATCTAATTTTTAAATGAATAAAAAAATAATTTTTGAGAATTCAAATTAATTGGAGGGGGGATATTATTAAGCGTTGGGGCAAGGGAGCAAAGGTTTGAAATTCCTTTCGGTAAGTTAGAATCTAGTAACCCACAACTGTTGTTGCTGCATGCACACCAGGGAAAAACCAATCCACTCACACAAACAGCTGGTGTAAGAAGCACAGGCCACTTCACATGCATACATGGTCCTCTGTTTACCCCGAAAATATTTTTCTTGCCTCTGATACTTTCATTTTATTATTTTATTATTTTTTTATTTTTAAGATATATTTTATTTTTATTTTTTTACAGAGAGGAAGGGAGAGGGATAGAGAGTTAGAAACATCGATGAGAGAGAAACATCGATGAGCTGCCTCCTGCATACTCCCTACTGGGTATGTGCCCGCAACCAAGGTACATGCCCTTGACCAGAATCGAACCTGGGACCCTTCAGTCCGCAGGCTGACGCTCTATCCACTGAGCCAAACCAGTTAGGGCTGATACTTTTATTTTAAAGCTGGGGCAAAATAAACTTAGTCACCTCCATCCTCAAGAGAACCCCGTCACTTCACCATCAGAGCCAGGGTTTGTTTTTAAGCTGCTTCTCCCACCTGGAACTTAGTAACATTTGAAAAAAAAGTCAGACCACTCATCAGTTCCTAAGCCCTGAGAATGACCCACAAGGCAGGGGGACAGCGGCAGGGGTGGGCAAAGCATGAGGTGACGGGTGTTATTTGCTGCAGTGATGGTGATGAGACTGATTCTCCCTATATTCTACACCGTCTTCACCTCTAGGAAACCCCCCGCCTTGCATAGTGACAATGGATTGAACAAGTTCTTCTGTGGTCTGCTGCACGGAGACCTCTATAGCCACTGATGTGTTTCGACCCCTGCTCCTTTGTTCATATTGATCCATACACTCAGAATGCCTTCCCAGAGACAGATATGCCAGGACACACATGCATAGGCCCCTAACATGACTTTGTACTCATTTTTGTAGTTATAATTTGCACTATTTCTTTTTAAAAGGGACCCGGCAGTTTTCACACTTCAGGCCCCACAAAACCCAGATGCTTCCCAGACCTCTCCACTTATTCAAATCCTATCCGTCCCCTAAAGCACTGCTCAGACCCTGTTTCTCTCACCTCACTACTTGTACCCTGAAAATCTAGTTACAAAAGAGGGAAACGATCCGATCGGGACCACAAAAATACCAGACTGCTCTTTCATTAGGTTAGCCTCTTCTGAATTTACATTTTGTGAAAATACTTCACAAACACTGGGCAAAATTAATGTTAACTTTAAAGTCCAATATCACTAGTCTACATTGCACTAAGGTAAATGTTTTGTCAATGGAGGTCATTTGCTTACATAAAAAATATCATTAATTTCATATTGCCTTCATTTATCTCTAAAATTTTAGAGACAAAATTTATGATTTTTGAGCTTTATACACTATAATCTCAAAAACACAGATTGAACCTATAAGATTAAACCTTATACAAACTGATGATAAAATTGAAAACATCTGGCCCGGCTGGTGTTTCCCAGTGGTTAGGCATCGACCTATGAATCAGGAAGTCACAGTTCGATTCCAGTCAGGACACATGCCTGGGTTCTGGTCTCAATACTCAGTAGGGGGTGTGCAGGAGGCAATAGATCAATGATTCTCTCTCATCATTGATGTTTCTATCTCTCTCTCTCACTCCCTTCCTCTCTGAAATAAATAAAAAAATGTTTTTAAAACATTTGATAACACCTGTATTTGAAACAAAGGATCCTTACCATCATGAAATATGTCTAGAATAAAATATATTAGTTAATTTTTTCATAGAATGGCACTTTATATACTTCTATAAGTGACATATAGAAGACAATTTTTAAAAAATACAACCTTTTATAATTCTGGGGGAGAGATTTCTTACAAAGGGTTCTAATGTATCAAAGAATAATTTGTAGAAGCTAGATAGCCACTTCCACTTTTTTTTTGGAAAGCCAAATCTTGACAACTTGTAACTTAGACATTTTTGCATATGAAAAAAAGAATTGATGGGGTAAGAGCAAACAAAACATTTACTATTCTTACTCTGTTAATCTAGAGCAGAGATTCCCAACTGTACTGTGCACAGACATCTGGGGGATGGGCTGATTCTGACTGGTGTGCCTGGAGCTGGGGGGGTCTCAATGCCGCCTGATGATGGTGCTGCTGATGGTCCCTGACAACACTTTGCAGAAGGGCCTAGAAGACATTTTCTTTTTTTTTTCTTCCACCCCCTGTAACTTAATTTTTTAAAAATGCATACCAGAAATTCTATTCTATTCCTATCTCATTAATGGCTTAGTAGAGCTAGAAATTTCCTGGTAAGGAGCTCTAGTTTTTTCAATGATTTGGGAAATAATTATAGAATAGGAAGATATAACTGAGAGAAAGATCTGGAAGTAACCTCAATTTTTATTAGTGAATCTAAGACTGATACAGTGTAACCTGGACAAGTCATTGGGCCTTTCTAAACCTAGATCTCTTCATGTTTAAAATCAGGATACTAGCCAGACTTGAGTGGCTCAATGGTTGAGCTTTGACCTATGAACCAGGAGGTCACGGGTTCAATTCCCAATGTTGCAGGCTCAATCTCCAGTGAGGGGGTGGGGGTTGCAGGAGGCAGCTGATCAATGATTCTCTCTCATCATTGATGTTTCTATCTCTCTCTCCCTCTCACTTCCTCTTGGACATCAATAAAAATATATATTTTTTAAAAAATAAAAATAAAATCAGGATGCTAGATGCTGCAGAGGCCTCTCTCCAGTTTCTAGATTCTATAACACTGGCCATGTGTTTGCAAAACACACAATGAATCTGTTTATTTTGCCATTTTAAATAATCAGAATGATTGCCAATCAACATATCAGCACAATCCATATAATGATACTGGGGCTTAGTATCAATTAGGAAAGAATAAATATTTACTTATTTCTTTGTTCATTTATTGCCAGCTATAGACTCTGCTTTTGTGCTTTGTTAAAAGTGGTAATTCCCAAAATGAGAAGTAGGAGATGTGGGTCAAGACTTGTCTGTACCACAGTCAGCTTTGAGTGTGTCACTTAAGCTCTCTGCATATGAGCTTTCTAGTCCCCATCCCAGGCGAGTAATAGTTGGCTTACTAACTCATAGGACCACTAAGAAGCCAGAATAGGACACAGTATGCCTGTGCTGCTTTAAAAAGTTTGAAATAGTGCTTTGCAAATTCAGGTTATATTTTTATCATCCCCCACATCTTTTCTAAATAATTTATCAACTAGCAAACAAAAATACACTTTGCATTTTTGTTATGCAGGCATTTTCTTTTCATCTATTTATTGACTGAAATAAACACAAAGAGGCAGGAAAAACAGAAAGAGATGAGTAAATGAAAGAAAACATTCCCCTACAACACACAGAAATCTATGGAAATAGATTTTTTTTCCTAAAAAAAAAATGAAGAGTCTACTAGAATATTCTTAATGATTGAATAAAAGAAAAAAAAAAGACTCAAAAAGTTTCATAAATCATTTTGCACTTATTTTATTATTAGGAGAAAAGGAAACTGTGTGGCAATATGCAAATTATGAGCACAAGAAATTATGAAGTGCATATCTGCAAATGGAATATATATATTTCACTAGGAATATAATTAATAATTATGCCCACACCATTTTACATTGTGATGGAGTAACTATTATGGAAATAAAATTTTCCTTGACAAAGTTGCATTTTTAATAGACCCGTAATATGTAAGATTATTCTATTTTTCTTTCTATCAGATGATAATGGTAATCATACTAAACATAATCTGGTTTCATTTCTTTTTACTGCTCTTCTACTGCTCAAAGTTTATACAATACATTAAAATGTGTTAAAATATGTTAAGAGCACCAAAGAAACTAGAAAAATTGTTTTAAGCATTTGTCGGGATTTTTTTAATTTTCAATACAAGCAGATACACAGACCACTACTGAAAATAGGAAATAAATTGAGTCACTTTGCATTCTTGCTAATCTAGTTTTAAGTTTTAGTCACATAACTGAATAAAGATAGACTTTCCATCATATCGCTTTCCTAGCTGAAAAATTAAAAATAAGCAAACAAATAAAAAACAGATGCAAATGTCATTGGAATCTTGAAGTCTGGTTAACAAAAGGCTTTATTACTTTAAAACCTTATTCTTTTAGCCATAGTTAAAGTATTCTTTAGACCCATCCTAGAAAATGCAGTCTAGTTACCATAATGAGTTCTTACTTTCATTATTAAGGATTTGCCATACCTCAGGTTTATTATTTCAAATGTCTCTCATTGTCTAGGATGGTACACATAAATGTTTAAGATGTGACTGTTCCCAGGGCATCTCTAGAATTTTTTGTTTTAATATATAGCATTATTTTCCTATGGAACCTAAAATTAAGACTAGTTTTTAAAATATCCAATATGGTTTCATCTGTTTTTATCTGTAACCATCCTAGTTGAAACCTTCAATATCTTGTACCCAACCTAGTGTAAAACCCAGTCTCTCTGCCTCAGTTTCTCCCCCTTTTCCCCTCCAAGTACTGGCAGAGTCATCTTTGTAAAGCACAGTTCTGTCAGGTCAGCCCTTGATCTTGATTCCAGCTCGAGAAAGCAAACCAAGTTTTCATGTCTACCTTCCCTTCCTTTCCAAGTCCACTAAAATGGCAGGAGAGGGTTTTGTTTCCCAAAGAACAAAACCCCAAGAGTTCTGGAGAATAAGAAAGCAACCCACAAGCCAACTATAAAGTTGGAGAAAAATTATTCCAAGAAAATGGGAGTAACTTAATGGAGAAAAGACTAGAAGGAAAATGGCAGCCCAAAACTTCAGAGGAAGTATCAGCCCAAATTGAGTCATTGGGTTCAAAGAGTTTGGGGGCTGTCAGCAGGGAGGGAGTTGAAGAATTATTTTCTGAACAGCTAAACCATGGGGGTCTTTTCCCCCCTCCTCCATCTCCAGTGTGTGACATGAACAATAGTCTCTTCCCAAGAAAAAAAACAAGAATTCCTTCCTAAAGAAAGGGGGTGGTATGACTGGTAAGTAAGCCCAGCGAGCGAGGTGGAACTGAGAGAGAAACAGAGCAGAGCTGGATGTCATGTGAGACCTTCTCACCAGCAACCGAGGGGCAAAGAGAAAATCAAGGGCTCCAAGGCCAAAATGAAGGCCCTGTATTTGTGGGTTGTGGAAGTCGCTGCAGTGGCTGCCTGCTCAGTGCCCACCCCTCCTTCAGAAAACCCAGCCAACACACAGTGCCTCCGTGTGAAGGGGAGGTCTGCTGCAAACCTGGCCAGCTGCAGGGGAACACACATAGGCACACATGAAGGACCGCCATATTTGACACCAATAGCATGAAAGGCCCAAGAAGAAATTGCAGCACAGATGTGTTATTGGAGAAAAGATATTGTTCAGCAAACAGAAGAAAACTAAAAAATTAATTATCTTCAAAGAGATTTGAAAGAATACGATATCCATGAAGAATACACTGTTTATAAAAACAAAACAAAAACAAACAAAAAAAAACATGGGGAAAGTGCCTGGAAATTAAGAGACAAAAACCTGCTGAGATTTCAATATGTATTCCTTGGACATAGAAGCTTGAGAGAGAGCCCTTCCTTCCAGTGGTGGGAGTGGAGTGAAATATTACCACATTTACACTGCCTAAGCCCAACCAGAATTCATAGGACTGTGCTGAAGATTATTTACATACTCTCTTACTGGATTAAAGTGTGTAGAATCATCCCATGGTTAAAATGAGGAAGTCAAAGAAGAAGGCTTAATGGTGACTACAGAATGGAACGTATGTGTTACGAAACTTGACAAAGATCTGAATGCTGGGAAGTAAGAGGACGTGGAAGGCAGTGATTGTGTAAAATGAATGTGCCTTTCATAGTAGACAATCATCTTAGAAGCCTAGGATTGATAACTCAGAAAATGAAAGAGTAATTTTGCCACCTGACAAGATAACTGAATAGAAAAAAAGAAAAAGAGAGGGAGAAGAAAAAAGAGAGAGCAGGCGGGAGAGCCTAAGCGAGGGAAAGAGAAAAAGAAGAAAAAGAAAGCTAAACCTGGTTTCCAAGGGGAATGAAGTTCTTGGTTAAGAGGAACTTTCACTTTTCATTTCCGTGCCTCTTGGACAGTTTAAATTTTTAAAAAATATTATAGGTCTTACTTTTATTTTTAACCCACATAAATAAAAAAAGCCAACTGAGAGCCAGTTAGCTGAAATTTCAGTACATAAATAATTTTCTCTGGCAAATATCACAAAGACATAGACACTTTCTCTCACGAACCTTTACAACATTTTTCTCACGCAGTTTACTGTTAAGACAGAAGCCTAAAAAGTATAAAATATGAATTTCACAGTCATATTCTAATTTTATTCTTAAATTTTAAGAAGGCAGGTTTTATATGTCATAATTACCTAGATATTAGCAAAGTTAAATGGAGTTCATGTGAAGTAAATCATATATATTTAATATAAATATTGTATTTAAAGTAGGCATCACTCCAGAAACCATATCCTTTTTTGTGTTTTTGTTTTGTTTTGAATTCTTGTCATATACCCAATTTGATCACCCAGAAAACAGCATGGATCCTTCTGTCAGTTATGCAGTTAGACGCTCACCCGCACGGAGCTGTACATTTCATTTTTGATGTTGCTCTGTTGGGTGTACATGGGTGTGTTTGAATTCACGTGTCTATAATGAAAACATAGGTTTACACTTTGGTTGCCTTGGATCAAGTTATGAACGGTTTATGCTTCTAGTACTTATATAAATTATAACCACTTAAGGAACCCATCTTTAAGGGATATAATGTACAGAAACATACTTAATAATTGCTGCCATCCATGAACTCGTTACCAAGAACTGCCCGAAAGGATTTCCTATATTCTTGGGAGTGTCTGAGCCCCCGATAGGAGGTGCTGCCACTAGGTCATAGAAAAGGCCCATGGCTTGGAAAACCTCACCTGTTCCAAGGCCCAGAAAATACAAGACAACTTTCTAAGGATTACCTCTCCCATCCACAGCCAGACAAACAACAGTGCACCCCACATCACAACTATGACCAGGTAGTATGGTAGGTATTCCACTTAGACTTGAAATCAAACAACCACTTCACTGCTGTTCAAACAGAGTGGAGGACTCACCATTCCAGTCTTTTGAGTTCTAGTGTTCTTTTCCCTGTAACCTGGAACATGTCTCATATTGGTTGTCACTCTTCTAGGTTACCGGGGCGGGGGGGTGGCGGGGGTGCTCAGGCTCCCTGATCAAGTATAACTTTCTTTAAAAAAATGTATTAGGAGAAAAATCTAAGAACAATTTCAGAAATGTTAAGACCAGTTCCTGATGTTCCTGATGATAATGTCAAAGAACAATGTGTGGAAAGGTAATAGAGGAGAAAAATATTTTTCTGTTACCTTCATTTTGGGGGGGAAAAAAATCTAAAAACTTTATCAAATCATGTCTACCATGTGTGGATCCTTTTGTTCTGCATCATGACAGATACAAAGTGGTATCTGGAACCATCACTATGGAAAGGGGACTTGAAACCCAGTTCATAAGACAACAAACATATACACAGAGAAAAGGTATTGTAACTTGGCAATACATGATGTACAAATGTGGGGAGCTCAGGAGGGAGGAAGAAAAATTATTATTATTTCTTGGATGCCAACTGTATGCCAAACTTATACATAATGCACTTAATTCTTACAACTATATGGAATTAATATTATAACCTCCACTTTAAAGGGAGTAAGTGAGATTACTAAATTGAAATTAAGTCAATTGCCCAAGGTCAAGCAGCTAGTGCGTGATAGAAAATTCATTCGACGTCCAAGTCTATGTTACCATTAAGGCACATCTTGTGCAACTGAGCAGATAACCTTTGGAAGCAACAGTGCCATGTGAACGTGAGGCTTGAAGGGTTGGTAGGAAGTGGACAGGTGGTACGGAGAAAGGAAGGATGGAAAGGGCACTTTCACCAGGGGAAGCGTGTGAGGGAAAAAAAAAATATGCAAAGTGTATTTGGAAACTTGTAGTCCAAGGTTTGTTCTGGGGAAGTGCAAGCCAAGGGCAAAGAGCCAGGTTGAAGTCCAATTCGCCATTTTTAAATGCCAGGAATAGAGTTGTGATTCTGTTCTTTAGGGGAGTGAAGAGCCAAGGAAAACGTTTAAGCAGAGGAGAAGTTCTAAGGGGTGACCCTGAGATACGATTCTCCCGAGAAGTATGCAGAATGTATCTGGGGTGGAAACAGACAGGAGGGGAGTGGTATAAAGAGGTTTGGGGGGTCCTGTTGTGACTTTAAATGTCTCAAAGACTGAAAATTAAAAAAAAAAAAAAAAAGAAAGCACTGACATCACTTTAAATTTGTCAATGCATGCTCTGTATCTATTAAAATCTGGTTCCATTTTCACTCATCTTTCTATTTTTACTAACAAAATAACGGCAAAATTGAGCCCCAGTTCTAACCAGTACACTTCAGATCCCCAGTGTTAATGGGTCAAGTCCCTGGAGGGCTCCGCATTTAGAACAGACTGTTTGCACATGTGAACAGGGCTCATGCATTTTGTTCATGCCCCTGAAACAATTGATGTGCTCCAGTATATGGTGTATGTTTTTTATAATTACACCAGAAGAAAGCATTCTTTATGGAAATAAATGTGCTTTTTAAAAACACATTTCTAAAAAGCAGCAGGCAAGGCATTAATAACAAAGTGAAATGATAAACCGAATGGAAGTCTGAGAAAAATTCTATATTTGTATTATACAGGCATTGTTTTCATTCCTGGCACCTTATTTTTCATGTACATAAAGAGAACGCAAGCTACAGCAGGGTGAGACAAAGATCAATGCTGAATGTATTACTTGGCACTGGACAGACGCAGTTTAATAAGAAAAAAATTGATCCATTAAGCTAAACCTAATTTTTGGCCTAAAATGGTTGAAATCTCTTCTTTATATTGCTAGCTTCATAAAGACCTGTAATATTTGGAAGAAACAACTCAAGGCTGAGTTTAATAAGATTAAATGTATTGCAAATATACTTAACAAGAACCTATCAAGTTGTTAATGATTGCTATTAATATCAAACAATTTTTGTATAGAATTTTTTATTAGAGCAGTTGTAAAATACAGCCATAAGAAATGCAATATAAAAAGGCTTTCAGGTAATTTGTAACAGCTACAATTGCAAAACTCAAATCTTAACCTACGAGATATAGTAATTTATTTTATCCATCAGTTTCTAACACAAGTGCAATTCAATTTGTAACGTATTTAAGTGCTGGTCTTAGGACTGTGTGGCTAAGTTCGGAAGGACCACTTATACAGCTGGCAGCAGTGCTGTTACATGTCAGACAACGAGAAAGTGAAGGATTTGATGTTATAATATTTGGAATTATTTCTGAAAATGCAAGGCTAATTTTCAAGAGATTATTTTAATTTAGTTTCATATCAGATCATTAGAAAACAGAAAATTTGTCTCATATTTCATAGAATCACAGAACTTTAAAGATAAGGAATTCAGTCACTGTCTGGTTCAATCTGCCCATCTATAGATATAGAAACTATAGTACAGCCTGACTCTGTAAAATAATCTGCCAAGGGTGCATACACAGGAGGAATATTGAATGTTTTTATTCACAAGATGAAAATGCAGCTAACAAAACTGAGGTTACAGAAATGGGAAATAGAAAACATACATGTAGCCCTAACCACCACATATCAACCTGAAAAACATACGGACAATAAATACCTTCTTACCTAAATAATAAAGGCTTGGGTTCAAATGCTCCAATTCTTTACTTCCCTTTATTTACATATCCACTAACTATTGCATTGCAGTCAATCCAGAAATACACATACAAGCCCCTACACCATTTCCCTCAGAACATAAACGATCAATATTTAAAATGGATGCATGATCATTAGAATAGTTTAAAGATCATGATTTATATAAGCACTTATACAAATGAAGTGTTTTTAAATGACTGTATTCCCCCCAAAAAAAATTGGAAAAGGAAAATCATGTTCTTGTACCTGTTTTTAAAAAATTAAAAATCCCCTACAGCCTGAGCACTGGGTGATGAACTGTGCCCTGTTACCTCCAGGATACCAATTTAAATCTCCTCTGCATCAGGAAGAGAAAATACTGTTTCCATTTTAATGGCTGTCCAGTGTTCTACGCAAAACGGATGGGAGGCTTCAGTTCAGTTCTTACCAGATAGATGCTTACATTAGAGCATTGTCACCCAGGAGAAAGGACAAGCCCTGAAAGGTTAGGGGGGAGAGGCACCCTCTCGCCTTACATACATGAGTGGGAGGGACATCTCAGGCGCTTAAGAATGCCTTTCAGTTCATGAGAGCTAATGAAGCGTGTGCCACAATCACTGGATTTATTATGATTTGTAAAATCAGAACGTTTGCCTGTACATCTTTTACACACAGGACACCGGCTTGCAGGAGGGATGCTGCTGGCCAAATGCTATGGTCATTAGGTCACGGGGAGCTGAGAATATGTGTGTGTTTTTTTCTGAATTACGACTCCTGAGTATTTGAAATGCAAAGTATGATATAAAAAACTATTGATGATGAATTTGTATTTTGAGCATATCAATCACCTCTTGGCTGCCATGTTAATACTGATTTAGAAAAATACACACTTCAGTTTATATTGATCTGTTTTTCTAATTCTTCATCAGAAGGGTCTAATATGGTTGCTTTTGCAATTTACTTTCTAAGTTATCCTTTTAGGAGATGAAGTAACCAAAAGATATTGAAAATCCAAAGTAAATTACATCGTGCCAGTTAGACTTCCCCGAAGGGATGGATACACCCCTGTAATCTGCTCAGCTCACAACTAATAGGCTGGGGCTTCAGCTCTGTCTTCATCTTTGCTCAACTCTGACTCTTTTTAGCACACAACATTTGTCTTCAGGACATCTGTCAAATATTTAGTATATCTTCTAACACAATTAAATTACAATCTACATTATGAATCAGAGCGCTAAAGTGTATATAAAATCCAACATTATGTTGTGATAGTTATTAAAGCTCACCGAAAAGCGATGCTTTGGACAATCTTATGGTCCATTTTTAAAGCTCTAAACATCTAATTAAACAATTTTTTAAAAATCTCCTGTTTTTTGAAACCGAGAAGTTGAGTTTATATGAACAACAAAACAAACAAACTCATAGACACAGACAACACTATGGTAGCTACCAGAGGAGAAGGGGATGGGAGGAGGTAGAAGAGGGTAAAGGGGGTCAAATACATGGTGATAGAAGGAGACCAGAATTTGGGTGTTGATCACACAATGGAATATGCAGATGATGGATTATAGAGTTGAAACTTACATGTTAATAACAAATGTTACCCCTATAAATTTAATTTAAAAATAAGTTGAGTTTATATATAACTTACTAACGGAGGAAGGGCCTAAACATATACCAAGGAGAAAAAATAAACCCCAATCCTCTAAATGAAGCTACAATTTGATATTGCCACATCGGAGAGCACACAACAGTTGTCATCCAAAACAAAGAAAGTGAAGCTGAATCATATCTATCTATACAGACAGAATATATATATATACACACACACACAAAAAAACACATAAAATACTTGCATAACGACAGATGGATTAGATATACATATACAGGAGTTGGCAAAAGTAGGTTTATAATTGTTTGTGAAACAGTTTATTCTTGTCTTCTTTCTTTCTTTCTTTCTTTCTTTCTTTCTTTTTCTTTTTCTTTCTTCCTTCCTATATTATTTACTTGTATTAGATAAACCTACTTTTGCCCACCCCTGTATTTAATGCCTTTAAAAACTATAAAATGAAAGCTAGAGAAGGAGCTACCAGGTGATAAAAACTATGAAAAATTTTCTAAATTTTACTAAATGTGTCTAAATGTAATCTCTAAAGTAAAAATAATGCCGGAATAGGAAAAGCTTACTGGGCCTCCTATCCTTCAATGTCATCTAGATGGAAAAAAAAAAAAAAAAGCACACAAAACTGTGAACAGTGGACTAAATATCTAGAAGTAATCGATGTTTCAGAATTCATTGAACAATGAAAAGGAAATTAATATAAGAAAGCTCAACACTAATGCAAATGCAATCTTAAGAGAAGAGACCTAAAGAAATCAAGAATGGTGAAGGAGCTTTAAAAGGGAAGTTAATTTTA
This sequence comes from Eptesicus fuscus, assembly GCF_027574615.1. Lineage (NCBI taxonomy): Eukaryota > Metazoa > Chordata > Mammalia > Chiroptera > Vespertilionidae > Eptesicus > Eptesicus fuscus. Next base: position 32,999,061 of record NC_072488.1, on the reverse strand, counting down.
AAAACTTCTTTAAAGCTACAGGACAAACCAGGGGACTCTTGCGAGGGCTGAATAGCAGTTTAGTGCATGGTCCAACAAGAAAAGAAATGGAATCAAGGAAAACACAAATGAAATTTATTAACCATCTCATATGATAATATTCTACCTTTCCATTAATATAAATGTTAGACAGCCACTAAAAATGCATCTCTGGTTTAAACTAGTAATGGTTAATCTGGTAGGAGTCTTGATTTTATTTCCCAGAAATGTTCTGTTAGAGTTACTGTCAACCACCATGTTTCTGAATTTTTTTAAACATTTATAACAAACCTATGGAACAAATCTATAACCACATATCATCATCTGCCATAGGTTTACTACTGTTAGTGTAACTTTTTTTAATTCACATGACATCTAAGACCTGAAGCTAGAAATAGAATCCAGGTCTTTTGATTTTTAGTTTACTTTAAAACATTAATTTAAACGCTGCTTTCTATGAAGTTTCCTAATACTATGCAGTCAGTTTTCAGTTACTCAGGATAATGGGGAGATGGAGGTCATAGATCACCAAAATCGTGATTAAGACAAAGCTAATAAAAACACATTTTAAATGGAGTCAATGTAAATTTACTTAGTTGAAATTACATTCAGTTGGCTAATTTAATTATGATGCATTTAGACAATAGAATGCATGCAACTATTTTTTAAAAGATGAGGTTGATACAGTGATACTTATATAGGTATACGTGAATGTATATGTGAATAAATGTATAAATCTATACATATATATAGAAATATAGAAACAGAAATACATTGTTATTCATGTGAAAATCGTGTGTGTGAGTGTATAAAATTCTAACTTTATAGATATATTTTAATATCTGAAATGATACACACCAAAACAGAGTGACTGAAAATATATGTCCAATAACAAAATAGTCTAATTTCACCTTGTTTTTGCTAGCCAGTTCCTCCTGCAGATTGATTGTGGCTGTCATTTCCTCCTCTCAAAACACTCTCATTTCAATGTCACAAACCCTGGCCCCAACACATCAACTTGTTTTATTCAATTGTTAAACATGAATCCCATGTCATTGTTTAGATCAGGCTAATCTACCAGAATGTTCATCAAAGTTAAAGTTACCTTCCACTCTGAAACTATCAAACATTTTACCTTATCAGCCCAGATTAACACCAATTCAGGCATTCCCTGTACCCCATCCTGATTGAAAAGAGCCCAGAACTGCTTTGTCAAGATCACCACAAAGGAGTGCCTTTTCATGGCGTTAGGGCAGTAGCATTTTGTTTTATCAGTCTACTTGAATAACTTAAACCAATATTCAGAAAAATTAATTTGCATTTTTCAAATTATTAAAACTTCTTCCCCTATTTCCACGAGAATGCGGATTGTGACAATATTTTAAGTGTACAGCTACTCATCTGGTGGGTAGGAGGCATAGACTTTTGCATATAGCAAAAAACACTGTCTGTTTATTAACTATAGTTAATACATATTCCTAAATAGTATATGTCTTCCAATATCTAGGGTGTTTGTTTTGAGTAGATTTATAGTGATTCTGTTTCATCAGTAAAATTGCAAATTGATTACATTTTAGTTGATTATATTTATTTTTGACTACTGCCTCTTAAGCACCACTAGCTAGTACAATGTTCTATAACTAAATTAAATAGATAGTACAAACACAAAAGGGGCGACATGTAATATGGGGCTGAAACTCAGTTAGTAGAGTCATCATCCTACCTTTGCAATCCTTCCTGCTTCTTCCCATTTGGAAAATGAGAACAAAAAATAAAATATATATTTTTTATTCTTTGGTTTGGGTGGATATTCGCTTCATCTACTACACTGTTAATAAAGCTGCTCAAAATATTTGCAAAATACATACTATTTTACTTTACATCAGTACTTCCCTTTGGTCACCAAAAACAGTTTTAAGGAACTTCAATGGTAAAAATGGAAATAGGTTACTGAAATGCTAAGTGTAGACAAAGTCTTAGCAGTGATTCCTCCAGGTCAATAAGTGTATATAGGATACTTTGCCTTAAAAACAAAGGCTTACTTACCTACAGTGGACTTTAGAGATTCCTATAGTCTATATAATTAAGAGGCAAGATCATTTGGGAGATAGTAGAGACCAGTACAATAAGGATGTTGGTTTGATTCTCATCAGTGCCTTTTCCTAATTATATGACCCATGGACAAATCACATAAGTTTTCTCTAAAACACAATTCAGTAAAATGCAATTATTATTATAGGAAAAAGTATAGTCACTTCGAGTTTCTATCTCAGGTCTGTTCAGGAGAGAAAGTTAGTCCTTGGGATTCAAGTGATTTCTTAGCCCAATGCCATAAATATTCTTAAAGTAGAAATATATGCAGGGAATTTCAAAGAACAAATGTCAAGTAGTTTTGGTGCATAATATAAGACCATGTCTATGTGTGTATGAATATGTTAAATATACATAACAATTTTCCCAAAGTCTACAGAAGAAATGTTGTATTTCTGAGAAGGGAAATTGGGAGTTTTAAGTGGGAAAGACCTCAGGAGGGAGATTTTAACTTTTATTTTATTCCCTTCTGTTATGTTCAAACCTTTAACAATGTATGTACATTATTATATGATTCAAAAAATAATTTAGAAGACAAATTATCTCAAACATCAGGATGATGCAATATATCCTTTTCAGTCTATGAAAGTAATTAATCCATGTTCTATTCTCATAAAGACTAAATGATCTATGAAACTTAAAGTATAAAAATTTACCAAAAGCAATTCATTTCTAAAAGGAGATTAAAATGGCAATAAGTGATTTTTTTTTTCCCAGAATGCCTTATTGGTACATGATGCCTTTGGGTCAATGGCTAACATTTTTCAGTCTCCAGAGGTAGAGAATATACCTATCACTCAAGATAGAAGAGTTGAATCCCTACGTCCCCTCATGAAGCTCAACTACAATTAGTCCTGTTGGATTTTCTAAGCTACCATTATATTCTTCCAACAATTTCCCCTTTTTAAAAAAAACTTTAAGTGAGTTTCTGTGTAGATTAGCATTGAGACTCCCTCCACCACAACTACCTGCAGAATATTCACTATATGCTCTGTCTTCTCCCACTGCTAATATAGATGAACTGCACATATTTATGTCTAAAACAAAACCCTGTATTTGTGCACTGAATCAGACTCCCTCTCACCGCCTCTGGAAAATTTAATCCAGCAGTTCACCATTTCCTTGACTACATTATCAATTTTTAGCTATTGACTGGATTAGTCCCTTCAGGATACACAATGTCACTGTTACAACAAAGCCAAGCTTCTGTTGATGCAGCGGTGGTGCCCTAGAGCTGGTCCATGACAGCTTCCAAGAGCCAACTGTGCGCCTCTCTTCTCAACTCTGCATTCAGTGAAATCAGCCACCCTGGGGGTTTATGCTACTGAAGTTGGCAAAATCTACAAATCAAAATTGTCCACTTTTTTGACCTCATTATCTTCACAAAGTATCATCCCATTTCTTGGCTACCTTTTCATCAAAATATATAAAAAGAGTTGTACATACATTTTCTCCATTTTTTTTTTCACTTGAACTCGTTAGAGTCAAACTTTGTCCCCACCACACCACTGAAACTGCTCTTACCAAGGTCTCTAATGACTTCCACATTGCTAAATCCACTGGTCAATGCTCAGTCTTCACATTACTTTACCTATGAGCAATATTTCACCCAGTTGATCATTTTTCTCCTCCCTCACTGTTCATTTCTTCTAGTTTCCTTTGCTAGTTCATACTCTTTCCTCTGACATCTGAATGTTGGCGTTCTCCAGGGCTCAGTCATTGACCATCTTCTCTTCTCCATCTTTATTCACTCTTTTGATGACTACATTCTGATGGCTCACGGTTCCCCAATTATATCTCTAGCCCAGACTTTCCTCTTGAAGTCCATACTCTTCGATCCAACTGACATGTGTACTTGGCTATATAAAATATATCTCAAATTCACAAATCCAAAACTGAATTTCTAATCTGCCCTCCCAAACCTGTTTCACCAGAAAGTGTATACCTGAATTGATGGCAACACCATGTTTCCAGATGATCGAGTCAACACTCTAGGAGTCATCTTTGATTTCCTTGTTACTCTCACACTCCACACCCAACGCAACAGGAAGTCCTATTGGTTCTACCTTCAAACTAGCTCCAAAACATGATATCTATCACCAAACTCCACTGCTGCTAGGCTGGTTTAAACCTGTAGCCTGGGTTATTCTAAGAGTCTCCAATAAAGCCCTAACTGGTTTGGCTCAGTGGATAGTGTTGGCCTGTGGACTGAAGGGTCCCAGGTTCAATTCCGGTCAAGGGCATGTACCTTGGTACAGGCACATCCCCAGTAGGTGGTGTGCAGGAGGCAGCTGATTGATGTTTCTCTCTCATGGATGTTTCTAACTCTCTATTCCTCTCCCTTCCTCTCTGTAAAAAACTCAATAAAGTATATATATTTTTAAAAAGTCTCCAATAAAGCCCAGTTCTCTACTGTTATTGTAGTCCCCATATTATTTATCTCAAACACAAAAGCCATAATGACTGACCTTTTTAAAACTAAAGTCAGATCACATCACTTCCCTGCTCAAAACCCTAGGATTGTACCCTAGTTTTTTCAAAATAAAAGTCAAGTCCTAGATAATGGCCTACAGGCCTTTCATGATCTAGTCTTCTGATAACTTTCTGATACTATCTCCTAGCACTCTCCCTCTCACTCATCCCTTTCCAGGCACATGGAAGCTGCACCTTGAATATGCTAGACATGCTTTTGCCTTTGAGCTTTTGCTCCAGTTGTTTGCTTTGCCTAAAATCACCTTTTATCTATGAACTTGGCTCACTCCCTTAAGCCTTCCAGTCTTTTCTCACATCTTGCCCTATTTAACATATCACAACTTATCCACCAACCTTCTCCCCTCCTTAACTATTCTCTTTCCATTTTTTCTATTGCACTTTAGAATTTACTTATTTGCTATGTTTACTGCCTGCCTTTCCTCACATCAGCAAGTATTATTTTCATGTTTGCTGATGATCCAAAGTATTTAGGATAGTCTGGATCCCAGTAAATTCTCAACAGATATTTGTTGGAAAAAAAATAATAAATGTCCACAAAAGGCCATTAATGATAAACACTTTACTGAATCTATAGCAAAGAAAAATCTGTGGTTATAAAAATTAGAAGTTTTAGAATTGTTTCTCTAATGAGAAAATTGTTTCTACAGTTTTTTGGTTGAAATGTAAGATTTACAAAAGAAATGCAGCAGTATTCCCACTACTGTACCTAAACCTCTCTCATATCTGGGACTCAAATCCTGGCTCGTGTAAGAGCTCACAGCTCCTATAGGAGTTGTGCATTTATCAGTGGTGACACAAATGGGCCCGTGAAGTATTTTGTACATATGGTGTTAACTTTTATGCTTTAATATATATGTGCAATATGTCTGAATTACACTTGCTCTAGGAATCATTACTTTTATTTTACTGACTTTTGTGTATTTAAAAGCATAATACAGTATTGAATTAAAGGTGTGTTTTTGGGGGTGTTTTTTATTTGTTGTTGTTGTTCAATTTTCACAGAAGAAAAAGAATAATTACTTTAACAATCAAATTTCTTCACAGCTTGTACAATACAAAATTCTCCTAAGTATAGGAAGTGCATGAGAACTAAATACTAGAAAATGAAGGTGAAGTCCCCAACATCTCTGATCTACTTCAAGCGGGTTTCTAACACATGCTTATTGTACCTAATTCATTTAAAATATGCTAAATAAGAGAATAATGTATAGAGCTTATAAAATAATGATGAAATATACTCAATCAAACATGAATTAAAAACTTTCAGGCATAGGTTGCAGTTGTTTCAAACTGCAACCGTATTTTGTACTCTTCAGTTTAATCTTACAGTTATTATAGTGCAAAAAAAATCTGAAAAAGAGTGCTTAATTAATTTTAAATGCCATATGCCACTTAAACAACAATGACACTGATATACAACGAGACTAAAAACTGAATTTAAAAGAAAACACAAAAAAAAACCAACATAAAAGCAAAAAAACTAAGAGCGTTATGAATGCATCAGGATAGTGAATATTAACTAAATTAATAACTAGATGGAATAAATGTTTAAAACATATAACTAACTGTTATATAAACATTATATAAGCCCACAGATAGACTCAAGGGTTATATATCTAAGGGTGCCTAGATGCTTGGACAGCTCACCCCTGTCCTGCCATCTTGCTTTCATTTCTCACTCCATTTTTTATTTCTATGATTTCCTGTTAACTTCCTATTAACACCCATCAGAAAACCTAGTTCCAGTTCTGACCAGCCAAAGGGCAGTAGGTTGAATTGGGTCACGGAAAATATGACATAACTGATGTGGTTTCAACAAGGTCTTCATGCACTGAAATGAAATTATTCAGGAAGCACTAAAGGAAATAAATATTTATATTATTTCTTTCTGTCTATATTTTGCTCCTTCATGGTCTTTTTGTACTTGGTTTGATGGGAATCTGTATCTCTAAGGAAAGCATTTTTTTAACTCCAGCAGTATCTGAATTATCTTAGGCTAATGAAAATATGCCAGACAGAGGGAATGAATGGGTCAAAATTTATAATTTCCAGTGAATATTTTCAGTTTCTCTGGATCACCTACACTGTTCTCTTATTAATTTTTAGAAAGTAACCTTTAATGGAAAATGTAGAATGGTTAAAATATGACATTTCTGATGAAGAAAGCAAAAATAGAGAAAACAATGGTGGTAAAAAATATATAGAACCAGACTCAACAAGTACAGTAATTTATATTTATTCAACAACTATTCATTTGCTCAAAAAATTACTGAGCAAATGTAATTTTTTTTATGTAAAATGTAAAAGCACATAGTTCCTACTATGTGCCAGGGAACAGAGAAGTAAATAATTAAGTTCTTGCCTTCATATTATAATAGTGAGACAGACAATATATGCCCCCCCCCCACCAAAAAAAATCAATCAATTAGTAGCAATAACTGCTATGGAGAAAAACAAATCTGGGAAAGAGAGAGAATGGGGGTACTGGTTTCATTAGGATGAATAAGGATGTTCTATCTGGGCCTGTGACTCGAGGGTAGTGCAGGGAATGAAGGCAGGAAGCAAGTCATGTACTGTCTACCTGTGGAGGATAAAGGCATTCCAGGAATAGGGAGCAGCAAGTATACATGCTGCACAGAGTCTGAAAGAGTTGCAAAGGAACCAGTGGAATGAAGCATTGGGGTTGATGAAAGAGAGCAATGAGGTTGGAGGGGAAAAAAATCAGGGGCCAAATCATATGGGGCCTCATGGGCCATCCATCATAGGTCTTTTGTATAGAAACGCACTGGAAAATGTGCCAAAACTTCACTGGTTTGCTGGGTTGAGAAGGCACTGTAAGGGGACAAGAATGAAAGCAGAAAACCCAGTTTAGGGACTAATGAAGGACAGACAAGAGACGATGGTGACTAGAATGGGAAGGCATCCTGGGCAGAAGAGTCTACTTTGAACTATTCTTGGGAGGTAGAGCCAGCAAAAATAGCCAATAGGGTTGGATGGAATAGTCTGAAAGGTAGAGAGGAGTCGAGATGAATCAGGGATTTTTGGCTTGAGCAACTGAATGAATGGGGATGGTGGTGCTGGCATTTGCTGAGATGAAGAACACTGGGGGAAGAGGTGGCAGAGTTGAAGCTAAATGGAAACCAAGTGTTCTGTGTTCAGTATGTTAATTCCGAGATGCCTATCAGAGATGATGATAAGCAACTGGAGATTAGAAGAGAGGCAAGTGCTGGTGATAAACACTTGGGGCCATCAGCACGTAAACATTGTCTAAGCCACGGGAATAAATGTTATTGCCTCCAGAGCAAGTGCCTATCCAGTAAATGAGACTCATGAGGCTTGGACCCTGCAACACAGCAATATTTTGAGGTGCCAGTGAGGAAAAGGGATACCCAGCCACGAACACTCAGGAGACGACACTGAGGTAGGAGGGTTGATGTCCAGGAATACTAGCCAATATACTGTTTTAAGTGTATCAAGTGCCACTGAGAGGTTAAACATGGGTACTGGAAATTTCAGTAGATTGACAAGTATAAGAGCCTCACTGGAGTGTGGTCAAGAAGAATAAGAGGCAAACATGCAGAGAACACCAGTACCCTAGCAACAGTCTCTTGCCAAATTAGCAAAGCATCGCCTGGAATTGTATTTCATGTTGTTCCTTAGTTCTTTGTTGCTTAATTTTCAGCATGGCCTCCAGTCATTTTAGTATTGAACTTCTGCATTCAGTGTTTGGTGTTGCAGTAAAAGCTTCACTTGAAGCAGTTTAAGTAAGAAATAAAGGAAGCAGAAACCATGCCGACACGTTCGCTTAGGATTCTTCTATAAGGTAAACTCTGTTGTTGTCCTTAGCGTTATAGTATGCAGGTACTAGTTAATTATCTGATGTTAACATTTATGCAGTTATATTTTTCTCTAAATCTGTCAAAGAGGAGAAGTTAAAGAACTGCAAAAACATTCCAATGACAGAATTTTTAAAAAGCGTGTTTTGGATGTAATGAGTGTTTAGTTAGAAATAAGCTTTGAGGACATCAGGTCTCTGAGATCATTTGGAATGGGCAAGAGGAAAGTGATAGCCCTACTGTGACGGCTTCAATGGTTTATTTTTTATTTCCTCCTAATGCCACAAAACAAAATGAACCATTACACAGATGGGTGAAAAGTATACTCTCATACCCAAAAGAATTTTACAGCCATTCTCCTCTTTCTTCAATGTGCCTCTTATTGACTTTAATAAGAGTATTATGAATAAGAATTATAAGGCAGTATTAAAGGAAAAAATATTTAAACAATGAGCAAAACAGGTTTACCACAATGTATTTGCTTACATCTAAATGTCATTCATATTATCAAGATCCTGTTTGGATGAATCTGCATGAGAACTTCTGGACCCCTTCCACTTAGAATAAATTTCTTTCACCTGTAAATTTTGCTAATATTTCATCGGTAGATCTTGATCATTTTTTCATTCATTCAACTAATATTCTCTGGGTGCTTATTATGGGCTGGCACTCCTCTAGGTGATTCAGAGGCATCAGCAAACAAAAGATCCCTGCCTTAAGGAGCTGAGATTCTAATGAGGGACAATGAACAATAGACATCATAAACAAGCAATCACCTGGTATTTAGAAGGTGAAAGAGTCTGTGGTAAAATGAAATGGAGGGCAGAAAAAGGGGATGCAACTATTTTAATATAGTTGTTAAGGTAGGGCTTACTTGAAGGAGGGGAGAGATAAGACATGGGTACGTGGGGAACAGCAGGAGGAGCCAATAGAAAAAAAAAACAGAAGGAACATACATTGTGTTTTTAAAGAACAGCAAAGAGACCAGAGTGGCTTGAGGGAGGTGAAGGAAGGAAAGAGTAAGAGATGGGGTCACAGGCTCATGGTGTGGGGGTCTGAGGGACAGCTTATGGCAATACAATGGGGGCCACTAGAGAGTTTTGAGCTGAGGGGTGACATGATTTGACTTTCAGTTCAGAAGGACCTTTTGGCTACTGTGTTGAAAAATGGGGTAGGTAAGAAACAAATTAGCAGACTCTAGCAGTTATCTAAGCAAGAGATGATGTTGACTCACATTCAGCGCAAGCAGTGGAGCTGGGAAGCACTTTTTAACTTTTGTCATATTTATGTACACATCTCACCGTTTCTAGACTACACACTCCTTGAAGCCAGGATTTGTTTTCATGATTACATTTTGAACAAGAGGTGCTCAGTAATATTTTTAATGACTGAATGGTCACTAGACCAAGGATCTAGCTTATCAGTATCTCTGGCACACACCCTGCAGTTCAAGGCATATTTACGAATGGACAACAGCACCACCGAGAGCATCAACTTTAAATAAGAGGAGAAAAAAAAAAAAAAAAGATCTACATGCCACATAACTGATGGCAGCATAACATAAGGGGAAAGCTGTCCTTCATATACATGAATTGTATTTAATTGCTTACAAGTTTCTAGAAGTAATCTACAGCTACTTCACTTTTCTGCTTTCTCCTTAAGGTACAATAGTAGCCAAGGGAGAGAGAAATGTCTAGAGTATAGGTTCACAGTAGATTTTGTCATGGAAATATTTATCATTATAAGAGCCAGTCGAATGATATGTCATAATACAAAGCCTTACTGTAGCTAATACTGAAGGAAAGAAATCTATCTCTGTCTTCAAATTCTATTATAATAATAAAAAAGAAAACAACAAATGCATATAAAATAAATAACTTCTCTGATACATGCATATTTGGCATTATAATAGCCAAGTGATGCAATCATTTGCTATTAAATCACAAATTTCTGAAACTTCAATGTAGCAAGAGGGAAATTCCTTCAGAAAAAAGCACCCACAAAGATGTCCGTTCATAGTTATAGTATATAGCTAAAGAATTTTTCTTTATAAATAAAGTGGTCCAGGTTTTAGAAATGCAACATCGATTTTGGGTATAGGGTTCAAGCAAAGCTGCTTCATGCAATGTGGAAATAATTTACATGTACTTTTGAAAAAGCTAGGAATAGGGCAAATTTAAATATGTTGTCAGAGTCGGCAACTCCTAATTGAGTCTGTAGTCTGCAGGAAAAGTTTCATCTCTCTCTGAGGTATGTTCCCTACTTCCTGTGTCCCCCATTTCCACTTTCTTCAGTAATTATTGAGAAGATTGAGTTCAACTTATAATAAATCTAGTTGAAAACTATCAGCCTGTATTGCAGGTTAGTGTTTTGAGACAGTGGTTTTTCTGTCTAATTATTCCACAAATATTTATTGAGCACTTGATACTTCCTGGGGAAAAAAGATATAGTCACCCCCTTTTGAGAAGTTAAAAATTTATGAGGAAGAGAGACAAACTTGCAGTGAACAGCTCTGATAGGTGCTGTGGCCACCCAGGGTGGGGACCCCCTGACACACCCAGGGGAGCAAGAGAAGCTCTACTATTGCATTTTGAAGGATGAACAAAGCTGGCCAGAGAAGGCAACAGGAAAGAGAATCTTCAGAAGAGGGCAGACATGATCATCAGCTAAGTTTTAGACTGAGTGCCCCAACAGCAATGTCAAAGATGAAGTGATAGAAAATATTGAGGATCTAAATGTAAAAAATGACAGTGGGCATGATAAAAGAAGCCAAGAAATATTTATGAAATAGACCATAAAAGATGTGGTCTTGACTGATCAGAGAGAAGAAAGAAGAGTGAGGGGCTAGGACAAGTGCCAGTTCTCTAGGAGAGAGGGTGGCTGGCTGGAGCACTGTACTCCAAGGAAGGGTCATAGGAGAAAAAGCAAATAAGAGCAGAGAAAAATATTTTTTTAATCAAAATACAAAATCAGACATGCTACATATTTGAGATTATGACTGAATTCATAAATATAAATGTGTGGTCTGAAGATATTCATTGAGGAATACTAACACAAATTTCCTTCATTCTCATGTTTCCTCAAATGGAAAGTATTGACAAGATAGAGACTAATAGACAATATCGACTTCATATTTATCCATTTTAGACCCTCCAGTATGCAATCAGAAGTATGGCTTCTTGATTACCTTTTTCTACTCTGCATCCCACAACAAAATCTTAGCCTACTGTATTTTAATGAACATTGACATACAAAATGAAAAGGAGAGTAAAACAGTAACACTTCTCTAAATACTTGACTTTATTTGCAAATTAATAGTGGTGACTTTTTTATTTGGGATACTAATTTCAAATTAATTCTTCATTAAAATTCATATACATTTCAGCCCTGGCCTGTGTGGCTCTGTTGGTTGGAGCATCATCCTGTACACCACAAGGTCTCAGGTTCAATTTCCGGTCAAGGAACTTGCCCGGGTTGTAGGTTCAATCTCCATTCAGGATGCATATGGGAAGCAACCAATCGATGTTTATCTCTCACATCAATGCTTCTCTCTTCTCTCTCTCTCTCTCTCTCTCTCTCTCTCTCTCCCTCTCCCTCCCTCCCTCCCTCCCTCTTCCTTCCTCTCTCTCTAAAATCAATAAAACCTTATCCTTGGGTGAGGATTCATAATAATAACAATCATCTCAGCACCTCTGTATTTAAAAAATAATTCAGATACATTTCAAAACCTCGTGAAATTTCTTTATTCAAGGAATTCCTTTCCATAAAAATATTAAAATCTCTCTCTGATCACATAATTTTTGCAGTAGGATTTCCTTTTTTTTCCTTTTTGCTTCTAAATATGCACTGGATATAACAATGCCCATAAAAATGAATCTCATCTCAAGCAGGACATTTTGAGTCAGAAATATGATTATCACTCTGTACAGCTCCCATTAAATAATTTCAATAATAACCAAAACTCTTATATAATGTACTCTAGGATGTTCTATTTCAAGCTCTTTAATGCTAGAACATAGATGAGAAAATTTATATCTTTACTATGTACTTCTATGTTCACAAATAATGAGTCGACCTGTATTTGACTATACAACTATGAGTCACCAATAGAATACTTCCATTCCAAATCTAACCAGATTTTACCTACCCATTATAAAGTAAGGAAGCCTAGTGTAGCCCAGCAATAAAAAGCATTGTCTAAATCAATGTTTTTTTAACATTTCCAGTGGTGAACCATTTGTAGATCATGAAATCAATTTGGTGAGTCACAACCAGCCCGTTTACAAAATGAAACAGAAAACAGTAGAGTAGATAATATCACAGTGCATTACATTTTATGAGGGTATGTATGGGTTTTGTGAAAGTTTTGTATATATGTATGTACTGGGTCCTCATGTAAGTTATTTCTTACCAAGAGTTGCAGTCAAAGAAATCTGAAAGCCCCTGGTTTAAATAACCTCATTCATGGATGTTGTTGAAAAATGTCAGGGGGTTATAGCTCAAATATGAAGTGAAAATAAATTTTATGAAATGTGAAGATTTATTTTTGTATAACAGCTCTCTGAAAATCAAGCACTCACTTATTTCAAGCTGTCAAGTATCTTACAGAATAATACCTAACAAATAGGATCAAAGGTTTCTCCCATACTGTGTTTTGTTACTAAGAATATATGGTCCAACATCACTAAATGACAGATTCTCACTTGCTTGATTTAGCCTTGCTATTTAGTAGTAATTATGGACAGAAGTCTCATTTAGTTGCATTGATCTTGTATTTAACTTTAGAATAAATTCAGAAGTTGAAACATAAAATGCACCATATGAGTCCTTAACCCATGAAGACCCATAAGAGATAAGAAAGCAACTGTAATCCTCATGAAAAACACACAAATGCATATATTATCTTTATGTATAACCTATGTACACACACCCAAAACCTTATTCGAAGGTACAAATTATAGGATATTTTACTGCAGTTAAAGAATAAATTAACACAAATACAATTCTAATGATTGTGCATCTCTGTAATTTTATGAGAAGGCTAAGAAACACTAAAAGTTACATATAATGCTTTATCTATGCTACCAAGAATAAGTTTTACCTATGGAAATGGTGGAAAACTTGGCCTAATACCACACCACCAGTTATCTCTCACCCTGTGATTCTGTAACTGACATATTTTTACAAATAAATTTTAAGTTAATAGTTATCAATAAAGTATTAGCCATGAGTTTGATATTGAGACAGTCTAAACATTGAATAGTCCTCTTTTGAGAGAGTTTTAGTAAGTATGAGTTTATATTTTATTTCATTTCCATCATTCCATTCCTTAGGTTCTTTATGGTGTTTTTAAAAATCCATAATATAATTCTATGGGAGTTAACATAATAGACTGTAACAGCTGTTATGGTCTATTGTGTAAATAAGTAATTACAGAATTTACAGACTATCATGTAAATATGTAATTATGGACTTTTTAAAATGTGCATTATTTACTCCATAGTCTATCGTTTACATATGTAATTATGGACTTTAAAACATGTATTATGTACTCAGTCTGTAACAGCTCCTTGGGACAGAGTCGTTCTGGCCTATCGGGTAAACATGTAATTACAGAAATGTTTTAAATATGTATTATTTATCTGATAGTGCTGCTACAGATTATCACATCCATACGTAATCACAGATTTTTTAAAAATGGCTATCATTACTTTGTATAATGCTTCTGCAAGTCAACCCAGAGACTTTCCATTCATGGATCCGTTATCCAAAACTACGCAGTGATTCTATCATATAGAATATTTGCAAAGAATAGTGGTTTTCTGCAAGCAACCTAAGTAAATTTTCTAGTTTCCTAAAGAAGTTAAAAGAACTGACCCCAAAAACAACAAATTATTTTGAGAGGAAGGATGCTTTTATAATAATCACTAGCTTAAGGTTCTATATTTCATTTTTCCATAGTTATCTATATTACCATAATATTTATTTTTAAAAGCCAGAATCTCTTAACATTGGTTTCTTTGGGCAGTATATCTGGAATGCATTTCACCTGTTATCTTCTTTCATATTTAATTCTGAATATCTTAGGATGACGATTTAAACCATTTGCCAATTTCTGTGGTGTAAATACTTTCACCAAGACTGATTTCAAGCTAGCTCAAGTGTCACATAGCTGCAAAGCCATAATTCCTGGTAGGAGCCTGTTTCAGCACACCACTGCCTATTAGGCATTTTCAAATAGCAATAATTGACTTGTGGTACCTGAATCTCATCCTATATAATAAAAGCCTAATATGCAAATTGTCCCCTCTGGAGTTCGACCAACCAGAGTTTGACCGCTCACAATGATGTGTGCTGACCACCAGGGGGTGGCGTGGAACACAGGAAGGCTGCGGCCGGCAGCCAGGGGAAGGAAGGCCCCAATGGGCCCTGATCGCTGGCCAGGCCTAAGGACCCTACCCATGCACAAATTTCATGCACTGGGCCTCTAGTTTACCATAGAAAGTCAGGAACAAATGCCCAAATGCTAAGGGCACATCAGGTGTTTAAACTTAAAATTTAGTGACACACCCTCAACTAAGAGTGACTAAGAGACTCTGTAATGACCTCTTCCCTGGTTCAGAAGATGCCTCAACTTTCTCTTAATCAAGTGTGCTGAGCAGCATTCAGAGGACACTGTTTGGGGTATCAGCTTGAAGCCCAGTCTTGACTCATTACATGGAGTACACCTATGAAAATGGTTTTGCAAAAATATTTTAGAGGTAATTTAAGTATTGGATGATGGTCAGGCTGAAGAATTTTAAGATCTAAGTCTATGATGCTATCTCTCTGTGATTTAATAAATAAATGAGATAAAGGTTAAATATATCACTTTCAAGAAGCCATCCATTGTCCCACAGCTGTGTATTAACAGATATAATTGCCATTTTAAACTGAATAAGTTGTAATCTCAGCTAGACAACTCTGGAAGATCAACCTGTAAGAGAGTTGCCATAATAATGAATTTCAGATACTGCTAATACCAAAACTAAAGGCGCTAAAATTGTGTCTTTTATTTTAATAATAGACTTAAACATTGTTCGGAATTGTAATACAGAAATTGAAATTTTAAAACTTTGCCTTGTTTATTCAAGTATTTTTTAAAAAAATATGATTGAATATTCATAGATAAATCATAAAGATGGATAGTATACTAGTATTCAGTGATGATTAATTATATCAGTTACTCCTAATTTCCTCTTTAGGGGGGGGGATATGCTGATTCCCTTACAGAGGACAGACAAGGGATCAGCACATGTACATGATGAATTCTCTATACAATAGGTCGTGTTAAACCCATCATGCTGTGTGGCCAATATAACAGATGACTAGAGAAAAAGAGCTTTCAGAAAATTTCCACCCAAAGGGAACAAGGTATTACATACATTTGTCTAAGATGCTTACACGATTTTGTTTCATTCACCACTCAAAACACCCTGTGGAAGACAGGACCTTCCATACACGCTAAATTTTAATTGTATGGAGCCTTTTTCAAGACCTGACACCATAGGTTGCATACCTTCAGGGAGAGACTGTGTTTCCCTACGTTTACATCCCCACGTAGAGAAAAACACAAAATATACATTACATTAGAGTGTCACATGGCCAACTACTGACTAGAGCATGCCAGGAAGAGGGCAGGTGCCGCCTGCCAGAGGCTGCAATTTAATATCCTGCTATAAAAGCAATAGGAGGCTCCTGTTCATCTGAAACCTAGAACCTATAATAAAAACAGTGAACAATTCAGAATTGGCACCTTCGTCCTACTGGCTGATTTTGTGCCAGGATTTTTTTTTTTTTAAAGCATACCAGAGTTGCAAATTGTGTACAGTCCCCTGACACAGCTGAGCTCTTCCTATTTGTAAGGTGGAATTGTGGGTAGTGAGGGATTTAGTCTATAGGAAATGGTGTTCTCTTTGTTTTAAGGAAATAAGTGTAATATATGTCCCGATGGTTCTTTGGGGGAACTCACTTATTCTGGGTTTATTAAAAGGCTGCACTACATAATTTTAGATAAAATAAGGCTTCAACCGTTAACAACCAGAGGCACAGAAATGGGAAAGGTAAGCCAGAATTTACAAACGTTCGTTTCATCCAGGTGCATCTCACTTCAAACAATAAGTGCATCCCAGGAGTGAAGTGAAAATAAAAATACATGGAATCATACTTTGAATTAACTAGGGATATGGTGACTTAAAGAAAGCTTCAGCTGATTCTTTGGTAATGTGGATGACCAATTTTTAAATTATCAGTTTATGAAACATGAATTTTCAGATGTAAGGTTTTAAAGCACAATAGACACAGACATATATTTATATATGTGCACATACTTACAACTATATGTCCTTGTAAATATTCTAAAAGTCATACAGTTAGGATCAAAATACAGGGAAGACATGAATGTGTAGCTTGATCCATATGGATTTTCTGGGTTTAAATGAACCTATGAAATATTTGCTTGAATAAAGATGTGGTAGAAAAACAAAGGTTTCCACAATTGCAGTTATCTGTGAAGTGGGAGTGCCGAGTGGTAAAAGTCCGTGTCCACTTGGCTGCAACAATTAATATGAAGCTATTTGCAAGGTGGGATTATGGGCAATGGAACCTCCAGGGACGGGCTGTTTTGCCCATGCGTTAAATCCTCATTTTGTGTGAACTTAATGAAAAGATTGCAATATGTTCTGTCAATGGTTCCCAGAGCATGGAGATGTCTCTTTCTTTTTCCCCTGAGTAAACATAGTGAGATTTGTGCTGCATTTTATGGATGGAAATGTAAAGAGAATGTGTGCTTTTTACTTTGTTTAGAAGTCTTGAAGATAGAGAGGCTTAAACTCACACAGGGACACGCAGTTGGTCTAAGGATGTAGCACTGACTGGATACACAATCAGTACATTTGTAAAGTTTGCTGTGTTTGGGGAAAACCTCTAACTTTATAAAATACGAAGGAGAAAGAGTTGAGTTTTTCTATAGCATTTTAAATTAGGCAATAGCTGTTTTTCAACAGAAGCGGGCTGGTCTGCTCTAAAAAAAAAAAAGTTTTTATTTATTATTCTAACTAATTTGAATTCACTAGGACTGTGTGCTCCAGCCAGAATAAAGACTTGCTTTGCACAGAAATGTTCAGAGGCTGTGATACAGTCAAGGTGTGTGCATACCTCATTTTCATAAAAAGAGAGACTATGTCGGATAGCAAATAATGCACATACTGATAAGTAACAAAAAGCCCAGGGTAGAATAGATAGGGACAGAAACCAATAGGTCACTCTTGGTACTAGTATATGTGCCAGTAGGTGCCCAATCAGCTTCCAGGCACCCTTAGCACACACCCCATCTCCTATGTACATCAATGTCTATAGGGCCTCTTGGAGCTGAACTGACACTCAGCCATCTGCTTGAAGCCAAGGACCACCAGAGATGCCCCCAGAGTCCGGTCCTTCCTTCTCTCCACCCCTCCCCAATCCATGCCTTCCTTACATAGGACCAAACTTGTTTCTTCTCCTGTTGTTTAAGAGTGCATCACTTTGGATTCCTGGGACCCAAAAATATTAAGGGTCCTAGCAAACAACTCAGAAAGGCTATTCATAATCAGCACTAGTGACCCAGTTATCTTAATCCCTGCATTCTGTCCTTACCCGGAACCCAGGCATCAAAAGTTTTGGAATCTAAGCAAGTCTTGATTCCTGACTGAGCAGGCCAGAGTTTGTTTTTGTTTTTGATACCATAGTATTCTTTTGGTAGAAGGAGATCTTAGAGATAATTTAGTCAAATCCCTTCACTGTATAGTTAAGAAAGGTTAAGGCCCAGAAAATTAACATGATTTGACAACAGTTGGTTAGTGGCTTAGTCGTAGGTGGACCTTCACTCCATGGAAAAGGAAATAGCACTTATTCCAGTAAGTGTAAGGTAACATTTGCGTAACATGGCTGGAGCAAGAATAAAAACTAAGAAGAGTTAGGCCAAACTAAACTAAAACTATGGACTATCCCCAAAGCTGCTGTAGTCACCTTAAACAGCAGGATTTGCTATAAATATTAGGAAAGCTCAGTAGAAGAAAAGTTTTGATAAATCAGTGATTTGGCAACTTGGCCATTCCACAAATAGCTCAATAATGGAACTGGAGTTTGGTGCACTGACTTTCAGAGAAGTAATTTGTGGAGAAATAGCAATTCAAAGAATTATTCCTTCAGAAGTTGTTTTCTGGTAAACTGACCAGCTTCTGATCACCAGACAGTGAAGCATGGAATCCCGACTCCAAAACTCAAATTCTAGCCTCCATAGAGTCTTTCTAACCATGTAACTATTGGATATAAAGTAGAAAGATCTTTGAAGTTGTGCAGAGCCAAAGAAATTAAATATGGACTAATTTTAGACCACTGAAGAAAGTTCCTTTTAAATGTATTAAAATAAGTATATTGAATAAAATCTCTCAGTTGAGTTGAATGCAAATCTTATCCTACTATATGCCCCAGCAGAAGAGTGAAATACAGTGATTTTGACTTGCCTCATGAGTCAGGGCTTTCCCTGATACCAAGAACCTTAATTTGAACAAGATTCAAACATTTATATTCATATCATGTGGATCTGTCTGGCCACAGTTAATTTAAGCACGTCACTTTATTCCATGTACAGAATATCTAAAGCTTTAAGGCCGATTCCCGGAGCCTTTTATTCCTGAAACACAAACACTTACACAACGCTCTCATTAACTGGAACTTTCACATCTGCACTGAAGTGAAAATGGAACCTAAAGCTCTGTCCTTCCTCATGTATGTCAAATAACCCAGATTAGAGAGGGTGCATTTGACAACGGCATTTCATTCAGACTTTAGAGGGAAAGGAGTTGGACAAGTCATAAACCTGCCTAACCATGAAAAAAAAAAAAAAAAAAAAGATAAGTGCAGCCATGTTTTTTAAAATATACTAAAATAAAAACTTTGAAAATACTTGATAAAGGCAACGTTTTGCCTGTTAGTCAGTTGCCTTTACCCCAATTTGGCACAACCATTGGAAGGGTGTGCCTCCACACCTTTAAAGCTAAAACCACACCCAAGTCATCCGGAGGCACAGATGGAACTGGGAGTGTGTTTCCGTGGTGGAAAAGAAAAATAATTACTTGGTTGCCTCTTCAGGTTGAAATAGTCTAGGCCAGTTCTGCCCACAAAAATACCACGTGAGCCAAATATATAATTCTAATTCTTCCAGTAGCTTACATTTAAAAAGTGAAAAGAAACAGGTGAAATTAATTTTAATACATTTTATTTAACCCCAATGTATCCAAAATATTAGCGTTTAAGATGTAACCAATATAAAATATTGAGATATTTTTCTTTTTTTGTAATAGGTCTTCAAAGGCTGGAGTGCATTTTACACGTACAGCATAACACAATTTGGACTAACCACATTTTAAGCACACAACAGCCACAAAAGGCTAAGCAGTTACTGTATTGAACAGCACAGGTCTACATCCATGGTCTCATTTGAGAAGGGAAGGTACTTTGAAGGTACTGCAGTTGGGTGATTTTGAACTGAGAGTTTGTTTACTTTCAATTCTGAACATTTAGGCTGCTATGAGAATATACACCAAAAAGATCATCTAACTCACGGCTGAATGCATACCCCGGTTAACAGGCAATTAACATTTCCAAACTGAAAAATGTTTGGGCTGTCCCTGGTGTTCTAAATATTGCCCTTTGCATCTAAAACCAGGCAGAGAAGAAATACAGGTACCTTCTTGTCTTCCCTGCACTCCACCTCCAGTCATCCTCAGTGTTCTACGCCGCTCCTTCCACTGGATTAGCAAGAGCAGCCATTTTCCGAAGGTGATTTTTCCTTCCGTTTGCCTGAGCTGCTCTCTCTCCTTATCCTGCCCTTCAGTGCTGCTTGCAATCCCACATCTCCATCACCTGGCTGACTCCCTGATTATAGTCAGGAGTCAACATTGCTTTCACTTGCCCTAAAACCTCAAAGCTACCCCAAAGACCACCCCAGACTACCCCAAATATCCAGACCCAGTGCTCTTTCTCCATGTTCCCATAGCAAACATGGTGGGATCTTAAGTCACAATATTTCCATTGTGTCTCTTTCCCAACAATATTATCACATCTGTTAATTGGTATTCTCTTTCCCCCAACCAGACAGTGAGCTCCTATAAAGGATCCCATGTACTTTTGTAGATACAGTGCTTAGCATAAAACAGGTCCTCAATAAAGGCTCATAAAGACAAAATGTTGAACAGTATATGGAAAGTATAATCAAGTTTATTTATTCAAAGAATAAATTGTTCAAAAGTATATGTCTAACATAATTTCTAGCAAAATAAAATAAATTAAAATTCAACCAATAGTTACCTTCCAAGTTCCAGGTATTGTGCTAGATCTTGAAGCCAGGGAGGTGAATGAAACTCCAGGCTCTCAGAGATGGCAGTTAAGCAATGCTTAGGGCAAGAGCTTCGCAAAGGAATGTGAATACCCATCACCTGGGGGAAGCTTTCGAAAAGCAGATTCTGATTTAGGAGGTCAGGGGTACAGCCCGAGACTCCACATCTCCAACAAGTTTCCAAGTGATGCTGCTGGTCCAAGGACCACACTTTAAGAAGGAAAGGACAATGGCCTGGGAGTCAGGACACTTGACATTTAGCACAGACTCCTATTGTATGGTTATGAGTCACTCCCCTTAATACTGCCAGATCTGCTTGCTCACTCTTCAATTGCCTGGGAGAAGAGAGGAGAAAATCTCTATATTACCTATAAACTCTACAATTCACAATATCCATGTTCTGTCAACCTGCAGAAGATGCTAGGGACCAGACCAGTGATTCTTAGTCATCTGGGGCTAAATTCAGAATGCTGATGCCCAGAACAAAGCCCAAACCCTATTACCTCAGGATCTCTGCAGGCAGGGCCCAGGCATCAGTATTTTAAACTGCTAGGGTTGAGAACTACTAAACGGTGTTACTAGCACTCACCCTTATGCGTTCCTTTCTTCATTCTCTTGGTCATAAAGCTTCTTTTTCTCGGATACTGATCTGCATTATTATTATTAATCTGTGTTGGTCACTAACTCAATTGATTTGTGTTAACAAGGTCAGAGATTAGCAAATAATGCTCCCCTGTCAAATAAATGTGTTCCATTGGCAGTACTGCAATGCCATTGTTGGGCCAAAGAGCCAGATTAAAGTCATTGTGAGGTATTATTTCCAATACTAAAAAGGCAACACAAAACCCACACCTTGGTGCGGGTCATTGTGCACAGAAGAAAAGCTATGCTGATGCCATAAGGATCACCCCCCAAGCTTCCTAGCTTTTTGCTGTCACCTCTTTGACTCACAAGATCAAAATGAAAATAGGGATTTTCTTTTCCCAATGAAAAATAGAAGAACTGGCATCCAAAGAGCCACTGGATATTTTTGCCTTGCAAGTGCAGTCAGATCCTAGATTCTTTTAAAATTAATTTTTAAATGAGAAAATGTTAAATGAAAAAGACCACAGTCTGTAACCATTAGTTTTCAAAAAGGAAAAGATCCTTTGTAATTCTCAACACAGCTCTTGGCGCTAGCTTAAGAATAGAGTGAGACATCCAAACTTATGGTCTATACTTTTAAGATATCTTAGTTTCAAACCTGATGGTGTCTTTAACTTTCTTATTTGCTTGCTTGAAGTAAGAAAGAAAGAAAAAAAGAATTAGATTCTTTCAACATCAACTCAAGTAATAAGTTGTTCTGTAGCACAGCAGTAGCACATGTTACTGAAATACTAATTGTTTCCCCCTTTATCAGTTTTCACTTTGGTCAAAATATGCTGCCCTATACTTTTCTAAAAGAGATGATTTGTGTTTCACAAATATATCAACAAATAGCTAAAAGAGTGCATACTGTCACCAAAACATTCTGGGATTTGAGAGGCAAAATATATATGATGTCCTATTTATCTTCAAAGGCCTTAGAATCTGTCTGAGAATATTAAACTCACCTTCTATGAAAAGATAGCTAAAATTACGAACAAAAAAATAATAAAAGCTAAAATAGTAGCTTTAAAGAGTTCAGAAGAGGGATCTCTCACTTCCAGCTGGGATGGGCTAATGGAAGGCTAAATAGAGAAGGGAAAGGTTTCACCTGAACCTGGAAGGATGAGCAGGGATTAGATCATTAGCCCAGAAACAGAAAGCTTATGAGCAAGAGCATAAAGAAAGTGTAAGATGGGCTTAAAAATAGCAATGAGAGAAGTCAAGTTATTAATGAGACAAGGGTGTTTGACCTGTGTCAGGAGAAATATTCCATGTCATCCAGGCTTACATCCAAAGGATTAAGAACTATGGACAAAAAAAGGAGGGGTTATTAGATTGGTTCTCTTGCACTCCAGGGACAGGATAAAGTTGATAAACATAAGTTGGTGTAAGAGTTAACAAAGATAAGGTAGGATGGGGCCAGAATGGATGTAGAAGGCCAGACTAAGGGTTTTTATTTTTAAATTTTCCCACAGGCAATGGGAAATGGATGAAGACTTTTGTTTGCTTGTTTGCCTGTTTGTTTGAGATATCACAATAAAAGTCATGTTTTCAGAAAGACAAACTTTGACGTCAAAGATAGCACACCTTGGGGTAAAACATAAGTTGAGGTGGAAAGAAAAGGTTAGTAGAGTGATATAGAGAAGCTGACATGAATTGTAGCAATAGAAAGAGGGACGTATCAGAGAAATTATGGAGGAAGAATGAAGGTGGGACTTGGTGATGAATTAAATCTAAGAAGTGCCCACTGGTGCCCCCCCCCCATGTAAACTGCGGGCACCCACTTCTTCATGCTGAAGCCTGCTTGCTGGGAGCACCTGTGGTCTCTGCTTGAGGTCTTTGGCCTGGCTGAGGGAGCATGCGTGGCCATATGCCAGACGTGCCAGAGAGATAATACCCTTCGACTCAGCTTGAACCAATAAGAACAGGGACTTAGAGGATAAATGCTGCATTTTCCTCACCCCTCCATTAGAACAGCTTGTAGTTCTACACTCTCCCTCAGACTACCCCAATGGGATGAAACTTCAATATCCCAGTTACCATTTGCTTAGTAATGCACCATTTATTTTCTTTCTTTTCCTTTGTATCTCCTTTCCCCACGCCCTACCTAGCATCCCCAGTGGGGAATGGCACTGGGATCCTTGCCTTGGCATCTGCTTCTAGAGGAACCTAAATGAACAGTTAGGAAGCAAGTAGAATTGAAAATTAGGTGAACAGTGTCCTCCACACCCAAAGACGCCCACATCCTAATCCTAGGAACCTGTGAATGTGACACCTTCTAGGGCAAAGGGGAGTTTGCAAATGTCCTTAAGGTTAGTGAGAGACCATGAGCTGGAGAGACCATGCAGGTGTGCCCCATCAAATCGCACGGATCCTTTCACTCAGAGACTGTTCCTAGCAGTGGTAAGAGAAAGATGTGACTGTGAGAGAATAGTCAGAAAGATGCAACACTGAGATGGAGGAACGGGGTGATAAGCAAAGGCAGGAAATGGATTTTCCCCCAGAGCCCTTAGAAAGGAATGCAACCCTGCTCACACCTTGATTTTAGTTGAGTGAGATTTGTCAGAGTTCGGACCCTACAGAGCCGTAAGATAACAAATTGTGTTGTCTTAAGCCGCAACGTTTGTAGTGATTTTTAAAATGGCAATAGGAAACTTATACCTTATTCTTAAAAAGACTACTGAAAATTTGAAGTGGTCATAAAAAGTGAAATTAAACAGAACACATTGATGTTTCAGGACATATTGATGTGAAAATGTTGAGTTCTGTGTGTTCTTGATTGTTGGATATTCTTAGAGTCACAGAGTTTGTGTGTGTGTGTGTGTGTGTGTGTGTGTGTGTGTGTGCATGCATGCAGTCATTCTTCAACTAATTATGAGACAGGAAAGATGTTTGGTATTTGTTGTGCTGTGTTTTGTTTTAGCCATGAAGTTATTGTCATTTAATCAGCTCTGTTAATTCATACATGATGACTTCAAGAAGATATATACTTTTCAAAATGTGTTGGAATAGAGGAAACTATGGCAATGGATAATAAAATGCCATTGTCAAACTCACTGTCTCTTTCCAGTGCTCAGTTTCACCTGGGCTATATTTAGAAGCTTTCATTTGGAAAGGAAGGCTCTGTGACAAATGTGTTGTATAAGTACAGTCTTTGGATTTAAAAATTTCATTGAGCTGTGGCAACACACACAAGGACTTGATGTAAAAATTTTGACACATTAATTCAGAGCAAGTTAAAGTAACTTCCAGTGCATTGTTGGAAATATATAATCCTGGACACATAGTTTTATTTGAGTGTATGGGTTTTGCTTTCAAACTCGACACCTTTAGAATATTATACTCTGAATGTTTTAGTACATTTTAATCCTGCAGTTTCATTGAGTTTCCCCATTTCTTTCAGCTCCTGCCTTTTCCTACTGTCCCTCCAATCTTTGTCCTTTGAGGGGGAAGACTGGGTGTCCAATCCCTCCCTCCCCTAGAATAACTCACAACAGGGAATACTAAAACTCACAGTAGAATATTAAAACTGGAACCCTCTGGTGAGTGGGACTTGGCAAAAGGGTTAGGTCTGCTGCTCCTATACAGAGTTCTGGGGCAATACTCACCCTTCCAATCTCCATCCATTACATGAAGCCTACCTTTCTTTCTGACTCGTCGCCTGCTTGCCTGGTTCTGGCATGTATACTGTAGTTATGGAGCCCAATTGTGTCTGAGGCTGGGTCCTGGGCCTCTCAGCAAAGTCTGGTCATCCTCTTACCCCAACAAGATTCTGTTTGCACGAGCTCCCCTACTAACTGGCATAGAACGCTCAGATATCTGTATTTGGAAGCTCACTGATGATAAGAGTTGGTGCTTCTTTGAACCCTGCCTTCCCTTAAAACAAGGTCCACAGATTTGGGTTCGCCTTGCTCTGTGGCCTTGGTTATTCATATTGCTGCTTCCTCTGACAGGAGGAGCAGTGAAGATGGTGGGGAGGACCATCTCTGCTATCCTACTTTGTTTTCCACAGCCTCTCACAGCAGCACCCCGCCCCCCATTACTGCTCCAAACATACGGCATCCCTCAAAGCCACATTAATTAAATCAAATTCCTATGTAACAGAAACCCTTATCTGTCTGCAGATTGTCAAAGCCAAATGTTTTGCTTTTACTTCTCCCTTTCTCACAATATACCATTCATAATAAAATAAGCTCTAGCCAAACACATTTTAAATAATTCACTCTCTATGTACGGTATACAAAGTGTATAAAGCCTGCGATCTTTTCATATATTGCAGATTCAGTTCCATCACGTAAGTGGCAGGACAGGACAATAAATGGTGCTGAGCTCTCTCGTGGGCTGTGTAGCCCGGGTTTCAAAGAGGCCTCTGCTTACAGCACATCCTCTAACTCTGCAGATATTACACCAGATGCACACGCCCCTCCAAGAGAAAGAAAAGCACTTCCCCTAAATACCAAGATAATTTGTAGAAAGGCTATATGGTCAGAAAGCATTCCGTTAGGGCTTAAGAAAATGAAATAAGGGAGAAAGAAAGTGTGGAAAAACATTGAATTTCAAGTAAGGATGAGCTCAAATATCTTAAAGCCCCAAATAATCTGTGTACCTAGAGCTTGGGGACCTTCTACCACAGCGGATTGCAGTCCTGTAGCCATTTGTCCCCAAATGACTAAAGAAGATGATTCAAGAGGATTACCTGTTGGCACAGGCCTTTAATGCTGACAAATGTGGCTAGTTTTGAAGGCAGGTGCCTTCCACAGCTTTTATTTGCAATGGAGTTTTTAATGTACTTGATGCTGTTTTAATTCTCTTTCTACCAAGGTCCTATTATCTCTGAGACTTGGGCTTGTGAACTGAGGATTTGTCACCCATAACCCCTTCCAAGAGCGTTATCCGGAGACATTCTTCATTAAAATTACCTACTAAAGCTTTTTCACCATCTCTTTCTCTTTGTCCTCTCACAATCTTGCCTTTGATCCTAACCCCTCAATCAACTCTACCCACCCTAAGTTCATTAATGATTTCCTCTTTGCCTCTCATAATTCTGGGGACCAATCCCTTGTTTTTGAAACTATCAGACTTGATGTTAGCCTTGATTTTTTTGTTTGTTTGTTTGTTAATCCTTGCCCAAGGATATTTTTCCATTGATTTTTAGGGAGAGTGGAAGAGAGAGGGGAAGACAGAGAGAATCATCGATGTGAGAGACGCATTGATTGGCTGCCTCCTACACGAGCCCTGACCAGGGCCTGGGTCCGTACCAGGGAGGAGCCTGCAACCAAGGTGCCCTTGACCAGAATCGAACCCAGGACCCTTTGGTCCACAGGCTGAAGCTCTATCCACTGAGCCAAACAGGGTAGAGTAAGCCTTGATTTTAGAGATATGAAAATATCCTAATTGTCCTATATTTTTCGGTAGGATAATTCTTGGATTTGTTTTGTTTTTGCTTTCATTTTAATACATGTTTACCAATTAATCAATTAATAAATATCTACTACAAATTACGGCTCCTTTTGTGACCTGACAGAAGAACAGACTGAGTGTTGAATGAAATTCTATATGAAGCAAACAATCTACACAACTCCTAATCTATCATACGATTGGGAATATAAATTTTGCAAGCTTCTTAGGCAGTTTCCTAGCATTATTGACATATTGATTACCAATGATGAGGTTAAAGAGTAATCACTGATGATCTCCATTCCACCAAATTCCAACTCCCTTGGAATGATCCAGAAATTTCAGGAAGGCCAGGAAAGAAGAAACATGCCAAGGATTTCATAATACGGTATAGAGATTGATTTCTAACATAGGTTGATCACAAATATGTGCATCATTGGGGCCTGAGATTCACACTTCCTGGTAGGCAAAGTCTAGGGTTAGGCATTGATGACAAAGAACTGTTCCACTCCAGCAAATTACAAAGTTACACAAATAAGCATTTCAAGTCTAAATATCATACATTAGATTTGACAGTCATTAAAATGTACTCAGAAAATAAAAGAGTCAGGGTGCTATCTACTAAAGAGAAAGATGTCCATTTTAAATCCTTAATGTTTAGTATATGTATTTTTCCATTTGGAGATGGTGTTTCTAATTGGATATGTCTGTATATATTGCAAATTCTTCCACCAGAAAATATTTTGCATCCCAAAGTCATATATAGTACTGAATCTTCTTTTTTCTACCAAAGAGTTTATCTAACTAACCTCTTTAGTTAAAAAAAAATTTTAAGGCCATGATAAATATTGATTAACCTTGGGAAGTAAAGAGTAAACATAAAAACAATTTCTTACTCTAAGTTCAGGTTTAACAATGTGCTAATAGCCCATAATGAAGATAACAGCCATCAGTTAATCAACCCATTAAGTTGGGATCAGAAGTGTCAACTCAAGTGTAGTCTACTAATTTACTGACCTCTAATGGGTCAGCAAGATCTATAACCCAAAGACTGATCTTTCTGCTTCTGCTAAAGTCACTTTGGAGACCAATTCACTTCCTTCCGTGATTATGATCTCTGACCTAGTATGGGCAGGGAGTCAACATAAAATCCATTTATGAGAATGTGCTTGGAGTTACTGAGTAATGGAATCTCAAATTAACTGATGAGTGAAGTGTCTGGGTAGAAGCTTTGTGGGAGCACCAACTTCGTTTTTCTAATGTCCACACAAAGGTGAAAATAGACATGGACAGTCTTCAGGGGGACAGTCTGACCCTGGTCACTTCTGAGTTCTTGAGTTAGCTAAGGCTTGCCAGCCATTCCCATTCCTATACTGCTTTGTGAATAAGTCTTAGTTTTTGAATGTCAGTGGGTCAAAAAGAATTGAGTATCGAGATGGGAAGGTGTAGGAATTTGCCTGCCAAATTATAATTGTAAAGTAAGATTTGCTTTATTAAAGAGGTAGTGGGTTGGATAGAAAGTTGCTTTGGTGATTAACCAGCAAAAATCCTATCTAATAAAAGAGTAATATGCAAACTGACCATCACTCCAACACACAAGATGGCCGCCCCCATGTGGACACAAGATGGCTGCCAAAGATGGCCAGCAGGGAAGGGCAGTTGGGGGTGATCAGGCCTGCAGGGGAGGGCAGTTAGTGGTGAACGGGCCAGCAGAGGAGGGCAGTTAGGGGTGACCAGGCCTGCAAGGGAGGACAGGTGGGGGAGACCCAGGCCTGCAAGGGAGGGCAGTTGGGGGGGACCAGGCCTGGAGGGGAGGGCAGTTGGGGGCAACCAGGTCAGCAGGGGAGGGCAGTTAGGGGTGACCAGGCCTTCAGGGGAGGGCAGTTGGGGGTGACCAGGTCAGCAAGGGAGGGCAGTTAGGGGTGACCAGGCCAGCAGGGGAGGGCAGTTAGGGGTGACCAGGCTGGCAGGGGAGCAGTTAGGCGTCGATCAGGCTGACAGGGGAGTGGTTAGGGGGTGATCAGGCTGGCAGGCAGAAGCAGTTAGGGGCAATCAGCCAGGCAGGCGAGCAGTTGGGAACCAGCAGTCCTGGATTGTGAGAGGGATGTCCAACTGCCCGGTGGGATCGTGCCTAAACGGGCAGTCGGACATCTCTTGAGGGGTCCCAGATTGGAGAGGGTGCAGGCTGGACTGAGGGACACCCCCCTCCCCGCCCCCCCGTGCCCGAATTTCATGCACTGGGCCTCTAGTAAATAAATAAATAAATGAATAAATAAATAAATAAATTAAATAAATAAATAAAATAGATATGATTTTGGTTGAATGTAATAAATGAGATTCAATTACCTAAAGTTTGCTACTTTCAAGGGGAAGGAAAGAAAAAGTAGGGGCATACCTTATTCCAGACGGGGCTTTGAGAGAATACACTAAAATTATAAATCAAAAATTCATTGACTTGAATCATATTTCTATAGAAAGTATATAATAATACAAGTTGTTTTTTTTTAAAGCAGCATTTTCTTTCTCGGGTGATAAAGCAATTCACTGAACTACAAAGTATAGTAACCTATCAGGTATGTGATGTGAGAGACTCAAAAGGACATGTGCAAACCAAGCAACTGGGCTTGGTTCTGTTGCCCTGGTCCCCACTCAAGCCTGTGCCAAGGCAAAGGCCACCAACTCCAGTCTTGGTCTCACACACAGCTCTTGGCCGTGATTTCCCCCCAAATAAGACACAGATAAGATACATTAACTGAGGTTCTGGAAAGGGGCAGCATGAAAAAGAAAAAAGCAAACTACTAAATGCACTAAACATTAAACAAAAGTTTTATTGGAAAAAATATAGAGATTAACTTGAAGGACCTAGGATTGGTTTTGCTCTCTACAAAGGAAATGTGTCATTCGTGCCGATGAAGTCTGAAGGGTTCCTTCCAAGAAGCCATCTTTCCTGGGAACAGAGAGCCCCCTCTGTTGTTGGTGAATTGCCCTCTGTTTCCCCCCTATTTGTTGCCTTTGTTTTCCTCCCCTGTCATTAGGCCAATCTCCTAGTATCAAGGTGCCAATCTCAGCACAAAGACAATGGTCTAAAAGCCTCTGTAGGAACAAGACTTCCGATGGGGGGGGTGGGGGGGAGTGAAACCCGGGGCCAAAAATGATGAAGACAGAAGTCAGCCTTTAGGAAAGCTCTCGCAGCCTTGGTGGCTGTGGCAAGGCCAGCCATTGGAGGTGACCTCTTGTGCAGGTTCTCAACCCTAAGGCCTGCCTCCGAGAAGCACAGAGGGGAAGAGGAAGGGAGGGTGAGAAAGGTCATGGGGATGGAGGGCCAGAGAGCCACTGAGGATGGAAGGCCACATCTTTCAAGAGCCACCTCCGCCCTCCACACCTGCAGGGTCACCGCCGGGCCCCACCTCCTGGGCGGCAGCGCGCATGGCTCGGTCCAGGGGGCAGTGGTGCAAGGCGAGCGCACCCGGAGGCCACCCGCTGGGCTGGCCCAGCGGGGAGAGGGCCTGACCCCAAGAGGCGACTGACAGGTGGAGGGGGGCCTGCTCTCCGGGCTGCTCCGCTGCCCCCACCCCAGCACCCCCATCCCTGCCCCACGGCTGCTGCACCGGCGACCCTGAGCCGCAGCAGCCCCAGTAGCCAAGGAACGGAGCCTTAGCGTCACCGAAATCGGGAGCCCAGCTGCGCCGGGGGCAGGAGGCGGGGGCCGGGGCGACAGACGAGGGGGAGTGGCGGGGCGAGGGCGGGGGCCGCCTGGGGCCGCGGGGCGGGGTGGCGGCGGGGGCGGTGCGCGCGGTGGCCGCGCCCCAGGCCCGCGCCGGCGTCACTTACCCGGCCAGGGCGCGGGGGCAGCTCGGCCGACTCCTCGGGGCGGCGGCGGCTCGGGGCCGGCGGTCGGGCAGCCCGGGCGCTGCCAAGTGTAAACAATCCGCCATGATTTCTTTGTTTAGCTAATTGAACCTGCCGCCGTCTGGCGTCCCAGGCGCTCCCGCTCTCCCTCCTCTCCCCTTCCCAACCCCCCCCCCCCCCCACTCGCGCGCTCCCTTATTTATTTGTCTTCCCCCCGCTCCTCAGTCTTTCCCTCTGTCTTTGGGCTCGGGCGCTGCTGTGCACGGGAAGTCGAGGCAGTGGGGTGGTTGGTGCAGGGAGTGCGGCGGTGGTTTTTATAAATACAGGTGAGATAAGACCCCAAATATCAGGCTGAGGTGTGATTTCTGCCAGGGGAGGAGGGTGCTGCTCGCCCTCCCTCCCTCCTCCCGCACCCACCCCCAGTTTAGTAGACTGTCCTCCCTGGAAAGTGCCGGACGAGCGGGTGCAACTCCCAGACTCCCAGGCCCCTTTCTCCTTTCCGCTGAACTCTGGTACCCAAGTTCACAGGCGGGTTTGCAGAAGAGCCGGGTTCTTCGCTTACTTGGAAAACTTCAAATAGAAGTGATGTCCGGCTGCTTAAGGGCATAGAGAATGGTCTCCACTCCCCAGAGGAATAATCATAATACAGTGTGCTCACCAGGGGAGGTGACCTGTTGGCGTCAATTCAACTCCTTTAAGAAAACACCAGATTTTCTCTCTCTCTCTCTCTCTCTCTCTCTCTCTCTCTCTCTCTCTCTCTCTCTCACACACACACACACACACACACACACACACTGTCCAAAATAGCACCAAGGCAGTGGGAAGCTCCCAGGAGAGCTAGGAACTGGACATTTAGCCTTCCATTTGTATAAATCATTGGTATTTACTTTTGCACAAATATTTGGGGGAGGGCGTAGACTGTGAGGACTTATTCTGAGTTTAAAACTTTGAGGAAATATTTAGGTCCTGGTAGGAAGGAAGGCTCAGCACTTCTTTTTCTGTGTTCCTGTGGGTGCAACTGCATTTGATCAGCATTCACTGTCGTTAATGCCAGCATCATTTAAATCCTGTTCCAGGCAGATTTTATGATGAGATTCAGGGTAATCCGCGGCAGAAAAATTCTAGGGTGGTGGACTCATTTATTTAAAAAAACTACTCTCTCAGTCTCACTTCTATTTAGAAACACCAAAAAGTATTCAGTATTTTAATTTGTAAGGAGGATTGGAAGTCATCTATAACTTGCAGTAAAACGGTGCCTATGTTATCATCAGAATTAATCTCATGAAAAGAAGTTATTGCCTTACCTGTGATTAATTCTGTGTGTGGGGGGAGGGGGAAGCACTATTGAATAGGATAATGCCATCCTTAGAAGTTGGGACCAACCGCTTACAGGTCAAAAACATATTGATGCTGTAGGTAAAAGGACTATCTGATCCAATCAAGAGAACTGCATAAGGAGTGTTCACAATGTAGGCCAGTCACTGTGGCTGTATGAACCACTAGGTCAATTAATGCACAGGTGTTCCAGCATTCTGATTATGCATGCAGAGAAAGGAATTACATTGCCAAGCTATCGAAATGACCCCAAATCCCCTCTTTACACATGGCTTTAGTGTATTCCCTCGGGACAGTTCAACCGAGGTTATTATCCTGTTCTTTCCCACACTCGTGAGGATTTTCTCTATACCATGCTGAATTTTACACGTTTTCCAAAACTCCAACTGAACTCTTACCTTATAGAACCCACCTTGATATTTACTTGGTTGCCACTATTGTGCCTTATTTCTCTTGGCATCAGATATGAGACTTCTGAGCTTCAGAACTATGTGATTGAGGTCTTTGAATAGGGCATTTATGTTCTAAGTACGCGGAGAAATTTCTTTTATTGCAAAAAAATTGGACTTAAGGAATCATAGTTTCACTTTTAAAAGTGAGATGAAAAACAAATATTTTCAGGTCTTTAAATAAATTAATTTTAAAAATGTATGTAAAGAACTGGCCTGCTTATGTAGAATTGCTGATCCACATTGACATTAATTGTTTCTAACACAATTGAATTTTGCATGTCCACACCATTTCCCTGTCCATCCTCACATTCATTTCATTTGTCACTTTCCATGAGCCGAGATTTATTTTGAAAGTTGAAGGGAGAAGTGCAAGTAGAACTGAGTAGCCCATTCCACATTCTCATCTCTCTCTTTAACCAGGTGTGTTAGAGAAAAGCTCAGCCTTCCTCCTGTGTGTCTCCTTTACTTGCACACCACATTCACCACACTTCACCTCTGACACATCGGGTCAGCACATGTGCAGTTCTTCCCCACACCAAGCAATTCTCATGACACCAGCTGGAGGTTCCTATAATTCAAGTCAATTCTGACACTATCTACCTGGAGATGGTGTTGAATCCCCTAAGTTAAAGTCTCAGTCCCACAAGACTGCCCCCCATTTCAGATGCCAATCATAAGTGATAGGTCCCCAGTTTACCCACAACTTCTGTCTGGCTTGGCTACAAATCAGGGGTTCCTGTAACCTCCCCCTCCACCCCCCTACCTTTGACTAAATTAATTTGCTAGAAGAGTTCACAGAACTCAGGGAAACAGTTTTAGGTCCAGTTTATTATATAATAAAGGATATAATAAAAGATACAGATGATGAGCCAGATGAAGAGATATTTAGGGCCAGGTCTCAGAGGTCCCAATCATTGGGGGTGGGGATGAAATTTCCAAGCTTCTAATCATGGCTTGACCAGCCCCCATCCAGGAGCCCTCTGGGAGCTATCCAGGAGTCTACCAGAGCAGCCTCCGTAGAAGAAAAGCTGCTCTTAATGCTTTTATTTCTCAGAAATGTATTTCTCTCACTGGCCATGGGCTCAGTGATGCAAATTGCTTTAGCCACTAAGAAGTGTGAAAAGCAGAAGCTTGACAGCACTTGCATGTTGAGGCTTGTCCTTCAGTTGGGGGAAGTTCATTTTGGAATCCAGCCACCAAGCTTTAAAGAAGTCTATACTATCCTGCTAGAACGAGAGGCCCTGTGGAGAACTGGGGTACCCTAGCCTAGCTACCAGCTGAATTCAGCCAGGTGAGTGATCCCAGCCAACACTACATGGAACAGAATAAATGTTCAGTCAATTCATGGAATCATGACACTGAATCATTGTTGTTTCAAGCCACTGAGTTTTGGAGTGGTCTGTTATGGAGCGATGGATAACTGATACAGCTCTCACCAGTTTTAAGGACTAGAGACATGGTCAGGTTCCTCCTGGAGATAAGGATTTATTAAAAGGATGTGGAAGGGAGAAAGGAAACTAAAAAATTGCCTGGTAGAGCTTCACAGAACTAGAACTTCATTTGTCTCTTAGAGCTCAATGACACACTTACTGCAATGATGTAATAGCCATTTTAGTGACTGTCTTTTGTCATCACTTTAGAATTATTAAGCACTTTTGAGGCCGTGAAAGAAGGAAGTTGTAAGATCCAGGCTCTGGATGGAGTTCAGTGATCCTGTATTCAAATCCCAGCTCTGCTCCCAAGTGCCAGAGCAGAGTGAATAAACTTGAATGCGGCCCAGTCCTTGCAACTTCTAGAAATTCGGTATATTTAAAAATATATATTTTTGGGGGGAAATTCTTCAAGTGAGATCAGAAATGAAAAGAAACTTAATGCTTAGAAATGTGGGGCCCAAAAACCAAATCCAATACATAAAAGTGGTTGTCTGGCTATCTCTAAGTCAAGTCACCTCCATGTATACAGTGATCCTTGGTTGTGAATTAGGCATCCGAGGACCTGGGTCCTGTGACCTTTGATTTGGGTCTCTGTATTTGCTGCTGATACACACACACACACACACACACACACACACACACACTCACATACACATGTGTGATCCAGATTACAAATGAGAGTAGGGGGTGGGCATGATAGAATGGATGTCTCAGGATGGCAAAGGACTGAATTTGCTAAGCTTGAAAACTTGAGCAACGTTTTGTCTTCAAAAGAATCTCTCAGATCCCTAAATGCTCAAAAGTTTTATACAACCATGAACTAACATTTACAAAGTAATCAAATCTATAAAGCCAATGAGACCTAAATAACCCCATTAATTTAATGTGATAATATTTTGCCTAAACTAAGTGAACACTAACCTTATAAATTTGGTGCTGGTGAATACTGGCATTCCTTTTTTTTTTTTTTTTTCCTGCAAAATAACTTTATTGTTTCATTTGATCCAATGCATGGGAGAGGGCTTCAGGGTGGTTAAAAGAATGGCTAGTAGTTTCGGGGAGAGGATCAGGTAAAAGCCAGACACCAGAGGATGCAGAGGGGCCCCTCAAAGGCCTCTGGGCTCCAAAGGCTCCTCCTGGTGGTGCTTGAAGGTGAGCCTTTCGAAGAGATACTCACCCAGCCCAGCCTGCAGATGTCAGTCAGGTGTCGCCCATCATCTTGATGAGTTTCACCTCCTCATCCAGGAAGTGGTTCTCCAGGAAGTCACAGAGATGAGGATCTGTGCGGGTAGAACCCAGGGCCTGCAGCCCCAAAGGGGCCTGGTTCAAGTTCCTCTCCAAGGCCACTCATCTTGGGAAGGCTTCAGCGTGTCCTGGGAGAGAATGCGGCCACCACGCTGGCTTTGCAACTTTAAGAGATGCTCAGCGCCAACTCACAGAAGAAGTGGCCCACACCCTCGAGAGAAACATCGTCATGGTCGAAATAGAAGCCCAGAGAGAGGTAGGCGTAGGAGGCCCACAGATGCAGGTTGGCCAGGGGGTTGACCCACAGCCTCAAACTTGGTGGAATAATTCTGACGAATTTGGGAGCTCATGGTTGTTCAGCAATAAAAGAGTTAAGGTAGAAAAAAAATGGTGTGTTGGCTGGTCCCGGAGGTGGTTCTGGGGGTGGTGACTGGATAAGACGCAGGAGAGTGGCCAGAGGCTGGAAGAAGGGGCGTCCCTGGGTCTGTTCCATCCAAACACTGTTGAAGCAAGCGACAGATCTGGGACCGCCGAGGGCCCTGCAGCACTGGCATTCTTATACTACCATGTGCCAAGTAGTCGAGCCACGAGCCCATCATTGTTAGTATTCAAAGTTCTGGGAAATTTTCCTTTGCACAGTGCTCTCCCTCACCTCATTTGGGCATCACATGGGATTAAGTGCTTACCTGTTTCAGTCCAAGATAATTAAAGTTGAACCCCTTAGCATCAGCTCTAGACAAATACGGCACTAAAATGCTCAAGAATGTACTTATTTTAAGGTTAGCATTGAATTCAAAATTCCACCTTGAGAAAGATACTTATCAGGTAAATAGCACTGGGGTAGCAGAAAGGAGACCTGAGTTCCAATTGTATATTTGACGCTAATAACAATGTAACTTGACGGGACTCTAAGGTATTTCAATTTGGGAAGAGGAAAAATCTGAGACTGACAAAAGAGTTTTTAGTAAAAGTCATAAAGTAATGTGTTGTGTGTGTGTGTGTGTATGTATGTGTGTGTTGTGGTGGAATTTCAGCAATGTGTCAGACAGAGAAAGGGGGGACTTGTGGCAGGGTGGCCTTTTGGTATCTTTCCTATAATGTCTAGCTTTTAATACCACCCAGATTTAAAGCTTACCCTCATCTCTTACTCTTCGATTTAATTTTCTCTCCTTTGATTTTAATTCTGCCATTTCTCCTAAAAATTTAGGCAGGAGTATTTTTACAGTTGTCTTACATTATACTGTTTACTTCCAAAACATGTCCATTAGTGATGAATAAAACAGCTCTTCTATTATGGCTTCTAAATGTTCATTAGGTTTTTCAGGAAATACAATTCCTTTCTCTCGGTCTAGGAAAAAAATTTGGCTTGAGAAGACTATTTTTCAAATCCAAGGAGAATAAAAATTGGGAAAGTCATGCATTTTGTAAGTGTTTGGAATGAGTATAAGGTTCTAATATACAGCAGAATCATGAAAAGATGAAGTTCTAACAGTTTCATGACACTTTAGTTTTGAGCTATAGCCACAGCATCCATGGCAAACCCAAGGAGAAGAATTGCAAGTCTCAACAATGCCTCTCCCTGCATTTGGCACCGGTAGTTGGGGAACATGAATCTCCCTCTTCCAGCCAGGCACTTCTTGGAATGGGTGCAGGATCATCTATGGGCGCAGCTGCTGCTGTACTTGAGGGGTCCCAGAACCCAGACACAGCTTTCTGAGCAGCCAAATGAGTATCTTCCTACCTATTAGCTCCTCGCTTACTTTTTTTTTAAAGCCTAAAATATTAAAATTAGCCCAAAGTGTTTTTAAATTTTAATTATGCCCTTTGGAATCCGTGCTTTTGGAAGACTGTTATTTTTCCTTTAAATAAACCAATATCTGAAATACATACTTACTGTGTATTAAAATAATGCTTACAGAATACACTTTATTATAGTATGCAGCTTAGGAGGAAAAATAGAAAAATCCACAGTTCACTCTTTCCTGTGTTTTTAAAAGGATTTTCAGGCTATACCTAGCACGCTTTTGTCTCTCAGTGATGCATACACTCAATTGTGAAGCAAATTTTATCCTTGGTCCTAGTAGTAAACCTATGGGAGTGGGGAGAGATGTAAATAACTGCCACCTCTATATCCTTATATGGTACCCTCTTTAAAGGTGGGCCTGGCAAATGCTCTCCATATAGAAGTAATAAATGCTATCTTTAGGAGATGGTGATTATAATAATGATGCTCCCTTGCCAGAAGAAGCAACAAAGTATTTTAAATTGTATTTTTGTCATGACAGGGAGATTTCAAATAATTTAGCTAATTTTAACTAATAACTACTGAGAATTAACATTATTATTTAATGTAATCAGCACTTGAATAGAATGTAAATCCAAGAAGAAAGCACTGGGGAAGATATGTAGCAGATAAAGCTTGGAGATTTGCAATTCTCAAGAATAGAAAAGGAAGAACCCATAGGAAATTAAGTGCTGGTTTTCTCAAATAAGGAGATTAGATTTTCTTAGTTCTTAAAATGACTCTGCAAAGCATATATTTTAGACATGGTGTATTCTTACAATCTTCCACTATCTACAATGTAGATTATAAGCATTTTCTACATCAAGACTTTTTATTTTATTTCTAGTTTCTGTTTCTTTTCCCAAACATCAAAGTGAACTGTTACTTTATCTTGTTTTCGTAGGTTATTTGACAATATAAAATATATTTTAAAGGCTTATATATTATAAATGCTATGTCAACTTGTTCATGCAAATAAAGGCACTTAGATTTGTAGCTGCATTTGAGAAATACACAAGCACAATAAAACTTCACTTAATATGCTCCAGCATTTCTTCAATAAACAGTGTGAAGTCAGATTCCTGTGTAATTTAACAGTTGCTAGTAGCAGCACTCTATGAAACTAGTTGAAAATAGCTACTCTGCAACATGAAGCACAACACAGAGAAATTATTCTATAGGTCTGCTCATTTTCCAGGGTTTTGTCCAGATTGAACCAACTGGTGCAGAAGCATGAACTTGAGAAAGAGCAGTATGAGCAAGTTCAGGTGTTGAGCTATTTTAGCTGTTTCTCCTCACCCTCCCTCTGTTCCTCCCCTCAGGTCACCTGAAAACACAAATAAAAGTGACTAACATGTTAAAATGCCAAATAATGTGGAAAATTATATAAAAATAGTAGTCTCCAAAGTAGAGTGCAAGAGCAGATTATTGGAATTTCCACCTATAGGCACTTATTATTATTTTATTAGTTTCATCTAAAAATAAATGTAAGTTATGCTTGATCTTGAACAAGTGAAGAGCACCAGTGCTCTCAATGTGTATGGCCAGTGGCTGGCCGCCCATCAACTATGGTCCAAACGAATCCTGATGGAAGAAATGTGTTCACAGAAAGTCATTTCAGTGGGCAATGAAGCTATTCTATCTGACACCTCGAATTCAACCCAATTCTTTCACTGATTTGAAGCAGGAAAATATGAGTCATATTCTCCAACCATTCAAAAGAAAGGATTTCTGGCCTGGCCCACATGGCCCAGTAGTTGATTGTTGACTTATGAACCAGGAGGTCACGGTTCAATTCCAGGTCAGGGCATATGCCTAGATTGCAGGCTCAATCCCCAGTAAGGGACATGCAGGAGGCAGCCAATCAGTGACTCTCATCATTGGTGTTTCCATGTCTCTCTCCCTCTCCCTTCCTCTCGGAAATCAATTTAAAAAAAATTTTTTTTTTAAAAGAAAGGATTTTGGACCTCTAAGGACCTTTCACCATAGGACAGCGTTGAGAAAGCACTTTATCTAAAACTTCCCTGTGTCACAAATCATAAGATAAAATAATGAGTGCAAATGAAAGATATTTTTAAGAGTTCCAAGAAGAGAGAGCTTCTCCTACTGGACTTGACATTATGGAGGAGGTAGCATCTAAGCTTTTAAAAATCGCTAGGATTAGACAGATACACTTAATCAGAGGAGTTGAGAAAAAATATGAGCAAAGGCCTAGAAGTGGGAAAGCGTGGAGGTATGTACAGGAGCAACGAATGAGAGGAGCCTAAGTAGACATGGTTCACAAAAGTAGATCCAAATTGTGGAAGTCATGTAGGAAGAGCTACTTTTTTCTGTAGGCCAAGGACTCTCCATCTCTATGTCAGTGTGATATTCTTTAATGGATAAAAATTACATGTGATTCAGTCACCTAAACTTACGATTAAGTATAGCCCCTTTCTTACCATTTGAGAAAGCACATCTATCTATCTCCTTATTGCTTATAACCTGACCTGTTTTTAATATCAAATGTACAGATGCCCCAAATTAATCTGTGGTCAAGAACTGTTATGTCAGGCAGCGGGGTTCAGTTTGGAGAAATTAGTATGTTCAGATTAACCATCAGGAAAATATTGTGACAAAAATATGAAATACTTGTTAATAACAGTGTCTGCTTCAGTATCATGAATGTAAGTTCTCAAAAATAGATGGGTGACAAAGGAACATCAAGCTTGAGGATATAACGCAGGTCCAAAATTGTCAATTCAGTAATTCAGTACGTGCGAAGGATTATTCTGTACTTCATTCCAGCTGAAGAATTCATTCTAAAACCTGAAAATTGAGACTTCTGTAAGCAGCTTTGTTTTTATTCTTTTGCATGCATGGTGCACTGCAAAGCTCCTGAGAGCTGTCATTTGGCTCTGACCTACTTTGGAGCACATTTCATTTTCGGCTGGGAGCTGTGACAATGTATACTTCCTCAGGACAGTAAGAAATGCCCATCTTTGGAATTAAATCACGTTTCCCACAGAGGCACTGGATGGGGAATTGGTCTCAAATGGTCTAAATCCTTTGCCTTGTGTGATGGGATTGCTCTTACTGTTTGGTTTGGTGGTGAGGAGCTTCAGGGATCTCTGGGTGAGTTACAGTCCACCTTTTGGTCCAAATTACCTTTCCGTCCTTTTACAAAATTCTTACATCTCTCTGTCCCTCTGCCTCCTTAATGGAACTTGTTTTCTCTATCCAGCAAGTGAAACTTTTTGACCTCCTCTGACTGGGTTATCAGCATCTCTCTGTGAGTTGGTCAGCAGGATGGAGATATTTCTCAGAACAATTCAGCCAGCGTATATGGTTCCTTCTGGGTACCAATTACCTCAAATCTCACACATAATATACTAGTAAGTCTGCTGATACGAGGGGAGAATGTTTTCCTGCATCTCATGCTTCCTTTGATGTTTGATTTTTGCTTCCTTGATCCTTAGTTGAGAAATTTTAATAGCTTCTTTACTTTATTGAAGTATAGAAAGACCACAGGATTTTTATTCACATGGAGAGCTGGTATGTAGAACCGCATGACGTTGCCATTCATTAGTTAGGTAGTGCAGACCATTTCCTTGTATTCTCATCTCGGTGTCTACTTGCTTTCCTGGAAGAGTTTGTGGTCCAGGGTCATCTGGTAGACAGCTCTAATATGGTCCAAATGAGTCCTATTTCCTGCTTTATACCTTTATGTAGTCCTCTTCCACATTGAAAAATGTCTACTATCTCAGGAATGATGGAGTGTGGCTCCTGGGATTAGGTCACAAAATATATTGTGTCTCCCACCTTGCCTCCTTGAAAATTATTCACTTTGGGGAATGCCAGTTGTGCCATAAAGACCCTTAATCAGCCCCATTGAGAGGAACACGTGGTGAGGAACGAAGGCCTCTACCAAGAGCAGGTGCCAGGCATGTGAGTCAGCCATGTTGGAAGTGGATTCCCTAGCTCTAGTCAAACCTTCTGATGACTGCAGCCACATTGGCCACCTGGACTACTAACTCATGAGACCCGAAGCCAGAACCACACAGTTAAGCCACTCCTGACTTCCTGACCCATAATAATTGTGTGAGCAATAAGTGTTTCTAGACCAGAGAATCTCTGTAAGATCATTATTTACTGTGTGTGTGTGTGTGTGTGTGTGTGTGTGTGTGTGTGTGTGTGTGTGTTGCTGTGATTATTCCCTTTTAGCATGAGGAGAGCAGCTTATCCAAGATCTTGTAAGTTAAAAGGCGCAGAGCCAGGGCTCAAATATGTATCCCTCTGACTGTAAGTTCACCCTTCATTGCTCTGCTCTGCTGCCTGCCTATTGTTGCTTTAAGCCTTTAAGTTTCAGGGTAACTTGCTGTGCAATAGTGGATTCTATTAACAGAGGACTTCTATTCTTAGTTGCAGCTGTTTTACCCCTCCAGTATCTACATTAAAAAATCCACAACCCTCTATTATGAGAATGAATTTTCTCCCCAAACCCTTTCTGCTTTGCATGAGAAAATGATACTCCTTTTATTACCATTCTTTTGACCATTACAAATCATTTAACATTAACTGACAGTAATTGGTACCCATGCCCCATACTTTTCTTAGTTACTAAATTCTACTCTAACCTCTGTGAGGGGTGAGGAGGTAATCGATATGGAAGAAATTTAATCTCAGCCTGCTGCAAAGGACAAGCAACACACAATATGTTATTGCAAAGTTGATATTTTTTTTCCTGAGAGGAAAACAAAATCTCCTATAGAGGCTATTGTTGGTTATATCCACTATGTCACTAACCAATAGATACCATATATTTTATATTATCTTCACAAATTTTACTATAATTGATTAAGAGCTAAGAATCCTGGGTTCGAGTTTTAACTGTGTTATTTTGTAGCCTGTAACTTTGAACAAAATACTTTTTCTTATTCTTTGCTTTTACATCTGTGAAATGAAACTATTAAAGTCTACTTGTTCATTCCACCATTACTACATATATTTAGTATCTTCTGTATGCCAAAGGTGAACAAGACAGGCATGACACCTGCCTTCTTGGACTTTATAACTTAAGTGTAGCATCGCATGACTTCATTTTTGGACTAAAGTCAGGCTGAGAAGGGGTCTGTAAAAGGAGTCCATCCAACACATATTTTTGTAGCATCTGTGATATTAATTTGTTGAGCTAGTTGCTAATATTCCATAATCAAATGCCCCCAAATTAATAACACCAGATCAAATGTAGCTATTTATACTTTGCAAGGCACCTTCCAATTATCATAGTGAGCCTCTCAGAAACTATTTGTAATTGCCGGGTTTTATTACCTGGACTATCCATCCATCTACCTTTAACTCTGCCTTTGACTATATTAGATTTCCCTGCTATATTTTCTCAAATGAATTTCTTCAGAGCATTTATCCCACCTGTAATTACATAGTAAACCAGGGATTTATTAAAGTCTGCCTACCCTCTAGATTAAATCATAATCTAGGTCATTGTTCTATCCTAGTATTTAGTACGAAGGAGGTACTCAATATATATTTATTATAAATGAATTTTATATGTTTATAGATGAAGAACCTGAGTCAGAGGGGTTAAATGACTTGCCTAAAGGCACATACTTAATTGTATAAGCACCATATTTAGGCCAACACCTACATGGGATATTTCGAACCTACTTGGGTTAGACAGGATGTGTGAGTCTGTACCATTGGTTTTATGCCTCTTACCTTGATTCATTTTTTTAAAGAGTTTATTTTTTTAGAGCCATTTTAGATTCATAGCAAATTTGAGAGGAAGGTACAAAGATTTCCATATGCCCCCTGTTCTACACATAAATAGCCTTTCTCATTTCAACATTTCCCACGAGAGTAGTCCATTGTTACAACTGATGCATCTACATTGACACATCATCATCAGCCAAAGTCCATAGTTTACATTATGGTTCACTCCTACTTGATTTTTTTTCTATATTGGTTGTAGCCACAGCAGGGATAATGATAGCACCCCATAGGAGAGGTGTTAAGGGGAAGATAAGAGAAAATCAGATATGTAATCCTTATTGTTCAGGGGTCTTGCTCCTTGTAGCAGACTCTCCCAGTGAAATAAATTTTTACTAGTAATGAGGAAGAAAAATGGAACAAATTTTTTTCATTTAAGATATAAGTACTTTTTAAATCATTAAATAGAAATTAACTTGGCAAATAATTAATTCTTTTTGAAATTAGGTGTATTAAACTAAAGTTTTATTAAAATCATTAGAAAGTATGGAAAATGAGGTAAGAAATTTGCCTTACTATCTTGTATCTCTGATTATCTTCCATTTCCTGATTATACAATCTTAATGAGAGGATTTTCTACATGGGAACTATAAAAAATTATATTTCTCTTTCCTTCTTCAGAAGCTGGCTTCTTTGTTTAGAAAACTGTATTTACTCACTTGCATTTTGTGGTTTTGCTTAAGTGTCAATTTCCCTGTAAAGTCTAACTCTATTAAAATATATTTGCCTGTGGCCATGCCATCTTTAAATTTTCCTTAATTTGCATGCACTTCATATCTCAATGGGAAGCCTAAAATGTCTGACACAAAGTCTATACATAACAATACTTTTGATTGACAGAAAGGTTTATTATGCATTGATATGACATCATATTTATGTATAACAATGACTTTTTGACTGACAACTAAGCAATGATAGAATTCCAGATACCTTCTATATACCATTTTTTATAAGAAACGAAAATATCCAGATAATTGGCTGAAATTTTCAGTTTTCATGCGAACTGCTTAGCATTGAATATGGAAAGACACAATGAGCTCGTTTCTCATTTCTTACCATTTCCAGTGGTGAAAAATGATATTTTGTCCCAGTAGACTATCGTATGGTTCCATTCCTTTTTTTTATTGTAGTGATTTTGGTGTTAAAAGTTGGAAACTGATATTAAATGAATTGATTTTGGTAAATAGGCATGCTTACAACTGGTCTGTGGAATATTTTCAAGAACCTGATCATGAAAGTAGAAAATATTAGTGGGATTCTGCATTCTGATGTCATGAGAAGGTTCTTTCAGGGGGTATAATCCACATCAGTGTGTACCAATGCCAATGCCAATCAATTAACTCATCTGTGTGGAGCACCTACCATGCAGTCAGCATTCAAGAAAG
The DNA here is from genome assembly GCF_027574615.1 of Eptesicus fuscus. Taxonomy (NCBI): domain Eukaryota; kingdom Metazoa; phylum Chordata; class Mammalia; order Chiroptera; family Vespertilionidae; genus Eptesicus; species Eptesicus fuscus. The sequence continues at coordinate 32,954,936 of NC_072488.1, read as the reverse complement.
GTTCAGAAACAAGAATAACTTAGGAAGTGCTACCTGGCAGTACACAGTTGAGTGTTAAATATGTACTAGACCCATGGTCGGCAAACTGCGGCTCGCGAGCCACATGAGGCTCTTTGGCCCCTTGAGTGTGGCTCTTCCACAAAATACCACGGCCTGGGTGGGTCTATTTTGAAGCAGTGGCATTAGAAGAAGTTTAAGTTTTAAAAATTTGACTCTCAAAAGAAATTTCAATCGTTGTACTGTTGATATTTGGCTCTGTTGACTAATGAGTTTGCCGACCACTATACTAGACTAAGAACCCAGAGAAAGGCAAAGCCAGAGTGGGAAAGGAAATCTAGTGGCCCACCCTGTAAGAGGCTCAAGCTCCATCTCAACTTTTACAGTAACCAGCTGGAAGACTTCGGGCAAGCTGCTTAACAACTTCGTCTCAGTTTCCTCATCTGCAGTATGAGCTAGAATGATCTCCCTGCTCTATTGCTCTATGACTTTACATAAGACAGGCTCCACAGAGCAAGCCAGGCCTGCCCCGGGTCTGGAGGGCAGATGTTAAAGCCAACCCTAGGGTGAGCATGAATGGATGAAGAAGGATGTCCAATCAGGAAGAGAGCCTGCACAAATCTGAGATTTTGTAATAAAAAATGGCCCTGCTCTTCACAAAATCAACATCTAACTTAGCTAAGTGAGAAAGTAGAATAGTAGCATGACAATGGTAGAATGCTTGTTGCTTCTTGCAAATATATATATGCACTTTTTAAAAATAGAAAGCATCTAGCTTTTAAAAACTGATTTGAGCACTGGTGGTTGTCATGGTGAAATGATCAGTTTCTATGTAGCTCCACAGCACTGGATTATAACCACCAAATAGGGGCATCTCACTCAATCCCTCCACTAGGAAATAGTTGCAAATCTTGTATTTATATTGCAGTCATGAGTTGTTTTCTCAATTCTACAGGCTCTCTGAGTTATGTACATTTTCCTGTGTTCTTTTCAGAAAAGAAGTAAGATGGCCAATTCTATAACAACTTTAGAAATAATAAAGTGGAACATTAGTTTAGGCTCTGGCCTTGAGAACATCTGGAAAGGATCAAAGATTCTGCACTAAATGGAGGGAAGAAAGGAGCCTTTTACTCAAATTAGGATGTAAGCAATAGAAGATTCTGGCACTTGTACAGTAGTGGCAGCTCTGCTTTCTAAATTTTTTTCATGTTGCCTCTTGTTACACCTTTGATACCTATAAACTAAGCCTCAGGTACATGGCTTTTACCAGCAGTTGTGCACTGAGCTAAAATGAGGCTCAAACAAGCAATCTGTGCTCAGGAGTTATTTATAATTCACAACTTGTGTTGCTTTTGCCAAATAAAAGCTACTTTAGAATAATTCTGCATTATTCTATTTGGGAACATTAGGCCCCATCTAGGTATGGCTATTGGCAGCAAAATTCATCTTCAATAGTCATTAACAAAGAGAGTGATTTTAGCTTTTTTTTTTTTTTTTTGTCAAGAGAAATTAAGCCCAGCATTATAGTCTAAGAAAAGATGATGTAAGACAGAATCCATTTTAGATTTCAAGACAATACTACTAAATGGATGGATACATAGGTAAAATTCATGTTATACAAGGTTATGTATATAGACAGAGAGTAAAATATAAATAAATACCACACATTTTATCAGGTGTTTTTTTTTTCATGAATTATAATTAACAGTAGTTTGGGTGATATTGGCTTTGTTGTTTTGTTTTGTTGTTTGTATCTACATCATAAAAAAACACACACACAAAATTATGCTGAAGTTTAAAAAATTTACATATAAATATTTATGACCCTCAATAGCATGGGTTGAAATTCCCCAAGATCTAGAAGTTCATATTTAGGATAAACAAAATGAACTTAGCACTTCAGGGATACTATATGCTGCTATTGTCTACTAATGTAAATTTGAAAAACTGCAAGCAAAATAGTAACATTTTGCAAAGCTAAGTTTCTACAACCAGCAACATGCGGAGCTCCTGGAAATGCAGTGGCAGAGCACCTGAGTCTCTGCTGGCTGCAGGCTGGAGGCACAGAGGTGGTGATGGGGGTGCAGCAGCCCACAGGCTCAGACCTGCTCGTGCATCCAGGAGACAAGCTCAAGGACACACAGAAATACTTCACAGAGGAACCTTGCCAGGTGCTGGGTCCTGCATAACCAGGTTTGTTGTTGTTGTTTCTTAGAGGGGCAGGGATCAAATGTCCAAACAACACAACATATGAGTATGCATTCGAACATAACCTAATTTATTTCCACAGGCTGCTGAACTCTGGGACAGTAGACTCACACTACTGAAGCTCAGAATATCTTCCAAAGGTTAAGGGGTTCCAACCTGCCAAGAGGGTCACTTCAAGATGGAAGGTCCAAAAAAACTGGACGAAATTAGTTTGAATGCACACATTTTCAATGATAAGAGAGAGTGAGAAGGGTAGGCAGCAACTGAACTGTCCACACTGCCTGCCCGCAATCCTCCATACATGTTGGAACCACGAATGATGTTACTTTGCACTGAAACAAGATTCCATACTAATGTTGGACACAGGAGAGAAGCTGGCAGGAAGAAGGATGGGGCTCAACCAACTCATGGCTAAAAATAATCTTGAGTTTTCTTACGTGGAATTTATCTATAAACTTCACCAATAAGATGATGTTGGGAGAAGTGAAAATGAAGTTCACAGAAACACTGGCCTTGGGAAGTCCTACAAGTATTCACACTCTGCATTTCCCTGCAAACATCCTTTGCTGATTGCCAACACAATGAACAAGTTTGGGCACTGCCTTCAAATCACGGAAGGAAATCTCTTGAGGAGTTATACATAGTGCATCTTCACTACAAAGAGACTTACTGTAGTACCTATTTGTAGGGCCAAACGATAAAGAGAAAATGGCATTATTTCACTTGCTTCCAAATTGTTTTACCTCTCAATTTTAAGTTTTCACTACAAAACTATCTCTGTAATATTTTATTCTTTATAATTTGCCAACTTTTTCTATCATATGCATACAAAGTAAGACTGTATGTTATTCTTTTCTCATTTTTTCTGCCCCACCCCAATCCACCTTCTTTAGCTTTAAATTAAGAATGTCCCTATGGGGAAATGCCCTCATTTTGCAGTCTTTCATTGCTCTATTTCGATTTCTTCTCAACTTAATAATTCAGTTCTTTAGTGCCTACACATCCCAGTGAAATAACTTGGTTATTTTGTGCACACAGGAACACACTCATAACCACATGCCTGTACACATGCACACACATACACACACACTTTAAAATTAGCTCTCTTTTTGACAAGGCAAATTAGAATCACATCAAATTTAAACTCACATATATTTCTGTAAAAACTTACAAATGAATATGTCATTCTGAGTTCAAAAAAATGGAGAAAATGGTTTAAATGATGGAAAAATATATATATAGCTCCCCAGAGGCTGAAATATTATGATAATGATTTTCATAATTCAAATGAATACATAATTACTAGACATCAACAGGGAAGATTTATTATTCACTAAACTAAACCAAAAAACTCAGTAGCTATCACTATAGGAAAATGTATCCTCTTATAGCTGAGGTAAATTAATTTTGTTACTGAAATGTCATTATGTTGTCATATTTCCACTCTTATCACTTATCCAAACATATCCATTTTTCCTTCCTAATGTTTTATTGCTAAGATAATTGAACTTTGCAGTTTTTATCTCAAGCTTATATTACTTAAAAATCTCTGTGTGCATTATTACAACGAAAGGGCAAAGGTAGAGATAGGACTTATTTAGCTCTCATGGTTTATGATTGCATTGAAGCTCACAATTGATTATAGCTTTCTAACCTCTCTTTTCCTACTCATTACCCTCTTCATTTTATAGCACTATTTCTAGCTATTAGACTATCTTTATTTAGGAGGCACAAAAGGAAAAGACCAGGAAGAATTTGAAAAATAATATATTTTTGTTTTGATGTTTCAATTTAATGCAGGTTTGAAAATGCAGAACTGTCTAAGGTATACTAAATATTCATTAGGCAGTTTACCTTTTACTAAGTTCTAAATGAAAATGACCCAGCAAAATCAAATTGAAATTTCATAGAGCACTTTTCAAGTATGGTTCTAAAACATACATTAAACAAAATGCATTCATTTGAATGCAAGTCTCTCTCTTTCTCTACACACCCTAGGGTCTATTATGCTTTCAGTTCAATGCCTCTGAAATGTGTGTGGTGTGGATCAAATAAATAGTTCAACAGCTTTCATAAGCAAACAATCTTATGGCCTGGTATATCAACAAACCTCTTGTGCTATTTCTTTATGCTTTCCCACTTACAAAGGTTAATGCAAATTTCATTTGAATTCAAGCAAAATATTCTGCGTTATTTTCTACATAGACAAATCTGTTCAGAAAGAGCCCATCAGAATTTATCCATGTGAATCCAACAGCCCTTTATGGACTTGTAGAATTATAGTAAAATATGTTCACTTTTAGAAATCAAACCTAGAGTCATAGTTCTTAGAGGAGGAAGGGTTCTAGAAATCATGTAGCCCAACTCTCCAATTAAAAAAAAAAAGAAGAATTTGGCATACATTCAAAATAGACTATTATGTCACTTAAATTATATCTTTCTCTACCTTTGATAATATTCTTTGTCTTCTTGTGTGCTTTATTCGATACTAACCTACACACTTTAGATTTTTTATGCTTCCAGGTTTCATGGCATATATGTTTCTATCTTTTTACTTTCAATCTATTTGTGTCTTTATATTCAAAGTACATCCATTTTATAGAACCTACAAATGGGTCTTGTTTTTTATTCCAGTATAACAATCCCTGCCTTTTAATCAGGGTGTTAGGTCCTATGAACTTAATGTAATTATTTTATTTTTGTTGTTATTTTTCCATGTCTTTTTTTTTATTCAAAGCTTTTATATTTCCTTTCATCTGCTTTTGGTTTAATAAAATATTTTTTAAATAAAAATTTTATCCCTAGCCAGTTTGGTTCAGTAATAGAGCATCAGCCTATGGACTGAAGGGTCCCTGGTTCGATTCTAGTCAAGGACATATACCTCGGTTGCAGGTTCCTGGACCTGGTCAGGGGCATGTGGGAGGCAACCAATTGATGTGTCTCTCTCACATTGGTGTTTCTCTCTGTCTCTTGCTCTCCCTTCCACCCTCTCTAAAAATCAATGGAAAAAAATACCCTCCAGTGAGGATTAAATAAATAAATTAAATAAATAAATAAATAAATAAATTTATTTTAAAATAGTTTTAGATTTGGAAAAAAAATGAGATGATAATTTAAGAGTTTCCTTATACCAAACACCAGTTTTCCCTATTATTATTTAACATAAGCATGGTACATTTATTAATGAGCCAATATTGATACATTATTAAATAAGCCCTACTTTATTCAGATTATCCTTGTATTCATGTAATGTCCTTTTTCTGTCCCAGAATCCCCTCCAGGATACCATATTACATTTAATTATCATGTCTCCTTGCTGTGACAGTTTCTCAGATTTTCCTTATTTTGCATGACCTTGACAGTTTAGAGGAGTTACTGGTCAGGTATTCTGTAGAATGTTCCCCAATGGAGATTCAGCTGGTGCTTTACTCATGGCAAAACTGGGCTTCCATATTTTGGAAGGCAGACCACAGATGAAAAGGGTCATTTCATCCCATATATCAAGGGCACATACATACTATCAACATGACTCATCACTGTTGATACTGATTTTGATCACCTGGTTGAGGCAGTGTTTTATCAGGTTTCTCTACTGTCAAGTTACTTTTTTTTTCCACTTTACATACTGTTTGGAAGAGCCCACTCTTTTGAAAAGGCATGGTGTCATGGATTTACCATTATAATATTACACAGAATAATTTCACTACTTTAGACTATCATTGGCCTTTACTTCATCTTTAGAAATTTTCCCTTTTCCAGGATCCATTTAGTCAGAATCATAAAGTATGTAGGCATTTCAGACTGGTTTCTTTCATATAGCAATGTGCATTTAACCATGTCCTTCCATGTTCCATGACTCGTTTCTTTTTAATCATGGAATAATAATCATAGTATGGGTATATCACAGTTTGTATATCATTTTATTTATTAAAGGACATCGTAGGATAGGGATAAAGCATCTAGTTTATCACTAGCCTATATAATAAAAGCCTAATATGCTAAGTGTCCGACCATTTGTTTGCCCATTCGACCAGTTGCTATGATGTGTACTGACCACCAAGGGGCTTTCCCGGCCTTGGGCGCCAGCGGGGAGCCTGTGCCGATCGCAGGAAACCACTGCGGGTCGGCTCCTGTGATCCTTAGCAGGGATGTTGGGTGCGGCCGAGCCCAAGGCCACCGCCCGGGGCCAAGCCCCGACCCTGAAAGAAGGCAGAAGGCGGTGGCCACAGCCAAGGCCTGGGTCCCCGGTGCCGGCAGAAAACTGGTGCAGGCATCCAGGTGAATGAAGGTCTATTGCACGAATCTTCGTGCAAATGGGCTACTAGTTTGTTATAAACAACAGTGAAATAATAACAAAAATAACCTAATTCAATTTTAAGCAAATCTTGGTTTGCAATGCAGTTAATATGATCCACTGAAACTTTAATTTAATTACTGTAATTTTTATTTCTAGCAATTGTTTTTTTCAAAGATGCTTGTTTTTTATATTTTCTCTGCTCATATTTTCAAGCTACTCTATTAATTTTTAAATGTATTAATATGTTTTTTTCATGGTTGGTACTTGATAATTAATGTACCTGCATTCTTTTTTTTTATATTTCATTGATTTTCTACAGAGAGGAAGGGAGAGGAACAGAGAGCTAGAAACATTGATGGGAGAGAAACATCAATCAGCTGCCTCCTGCACACCCCCCACTGGGGATGTGCCCACAACCAAGGCACATGCCCCTGACCGGAATTGAACCTGGGACCCTTCAGTTCGCAGGCCGACACTCTATCCACTGAGCCAAACTGGTCAGGGCTGTACCTGCATTATTTATGGGCTTTTTTTTTTTGTGTGTGTGTGTGTGTGTTGTGTGTGTGTGTGTGTGTGTGTTTGATGTAAAGCATTATCTATCGGGATTCTATGAGACCTGTGAGTAAGGTAAATTCTTCCAAAGAACACCTGCATTTGCTTCTCTCAGGTGTGTTGGAGCATGACCTGTCCAGGATCATCTGAAACTATAGTATTACCCATTTGAGGATATTTGGAAAACCTAGCCAATGTAAACTGATCTACAAGCTCTGAGAATAGGCATCTGTTTAACAGTTTTCAAAGGGGAATTTTTTTTTCTCTTTTATTAAACACTATAGTTTAAGGCAGGCGATTTTTCCTGTATTCTGGATGGGATAGGGGTTGGGGGTTTAGGGGAGGAGGAATCTGGTTTGTTTTTAACTTCCCCTAACCCTCTTATGTAGGAATACTTCTGGAATCCTGTCTTCACTAAGTTTAGTATTTGCCTTGTAGTCATTTTATCAATGCACTTACGGAGGTGGAATAAATTATTTAACATTCTGAGTTGTTTTCGGCAGAAGGTTAAGTTAGGATACCTAGTCTGCAATGTCGAGTCTAATACTAAAGTCAAAAGAAAGCAAATGGATATATTTTGTTTGTCAGTTACTTTATTCATTAAATTATACGTATAAGTGAGATCATGTGATATTTATCTTTCTCTGACTGGCCTATTTCTCAGGAGGGGACGGGAGCAGGGAGGAGGGGGAGTCGTGGGTGAGGGGAAGGAATATCTATAATACTTTCAACAACAAAGATAAATTAAAAAATAAATTAATTTTAAAAAGTAAAAATAAATTTAAAAAAAGAAGGCAAGTGTCTTGATTAAAGTCACACAGTTCTGATTGCCCAGAATAAAATAATTATTGTTGAACAGCAAATTCTTTTTAAAGATATTCTTTAAAAGGAAAAAAAAGTTTCTAAAAATTCTTTTTAATACATTTAGAATTCAGAAAATAATAATGACTGGTATAAAAGTAAATATCTATCAATGTTCCAAAAGGTAGATATGTTATTAAATACTAGTCAAATACATGCATTTCAAGCCACAAAAGACTGTCATTTGATTAAAGATTTTAATCAGATTCTATGCCATTTCCACCTCAAATCCGTTGCCTCAGACAAATGTCTTTGTTTTATTTAAACATTTCCCAACTACCCTACTTCCTAAACACCAAGAGAATCCCCGCTGCAATCCTGGTACGTTAGCCCAAATCTTTGGCATTATCTTTACTTTCAAATCTTTCTTCTTCCGCATGTACTCATTTATCAACTTCAGGAGCTTCCTTTGCTCTGTCAATCCCTTGTTGGGGCTTGGTTACTTCCTGATTAGAATAGTATCAGTTTGGTTCTGGCTTTCTAGTCTTCAGCATCTACAAAGTTTTTAACCTTATATAAAAGACATATATAAACTACACACCACACGCACAATTCGTCTGTACATTTTATTTGGGCATCTTTTTATATAAAACCTTAAAAAAGTCTGGATATTGATTCCTCTATTCTAGGAGAAGAGGGTTTTTAAATTGGGGCAGGGGAATAGTAAATTTAGCTTTATATGTAATGTATTGACTTTTTAGAAAGAAATGTACCTTAGGCAATACAAATTATTATGTAAAGAAAATGCTGGTACTTACTGTCATAGCAATGTCTCAACACTTTCCTCTTTGTAGTGACTCTCCTTCATCCCCACATATTTTGGGTTTCTCCATAGTTCCCTCTTTAACCTGTAGCCCTTGCATTTTGTCACCTAGTTTACAGGTCAGAACTCCCCCTGACCCTGTTTTTTCGTGCCATTTTCTGGCTCAAAGCAGAATAATTCATTCAAGAGGCATTCTCTCTGCTCACCTGTCAGAGTGGGAGACTGAACACAATATTTTAAAAAGGTTTGCCATTATTCCCCTTTCAAAAATAATTTTCTAAATTTTGTCTCGAAAGCTTTTACACATCTTACCTTCCTGTCCTCTATTCTAGGTTAATATTTTCTACACAGAATCTTCTCCTCTACATGGTCTAGAATCCTAGAATTTTCAATTCTTAGTCTTCACCTTATGGACTCCCAACCCAAATCCTGACTATACAGTGGAATATCTTTAAAGTGTTGAGAAAAAATAACTGTCAATCTTGAATTGCATATACCCAGTGAATCTTTTTCAGAAACAAAGACAAAATAAAGGCAAACAAAAAACTGAGTGTTCCATAAACAGGCCCTCATTAAACTACCTTCTGAAGTTTATTTCAGAGAGAAGGAAAGTAATCCTAGAAAATGGTTTGTGACTCAAGAAGAATTGTCAGCAATAAAAATTATTAATAAACAGGTAAATTTGAAAAGACTCTGAGTATATAGAACAATGCTGTATTAGTTTTCTTCTGCTACCATAACAAATTACCATAATTATAATAGATTTTAAAAATACAAGAAACCCAATGAGAAACTCTCTTTCTTTGGGACTTGAAACTTGTAAGTTGTAAGCCTGAAGGTGCTAGAAACTATCATTGCTTCATTTGTTCATTAATTCAATATTTATTAAGCATTTACTCTGTTTAGTTAGGTACTTGTCTAGGTTCTAGAGATAAAGTAACGAACAGGATAAACTCTTTACATTTGTGATGCTTACACTTAAAGAGAAAGACAAATATAATATAGAAATATTCAAAGTGATGAATAGTAAGGACCTACAACCAAGATTACTCTACCTAGCAAAACTATCATTTAGAATTGAAGGTCAGATAAAGAGCTTCACAGACAAGAAAAAAACGAAAGGAGTTCATTACCACCAAATCAGTATTACATGAAATGTTGAAGGGTATTCTTTAAGAAGAAAAAGGGGAAGAGGAAGAGGAAGAGGAAGAAGGAAGAAGGAGAAGGAGAAGGAGAAGGAGAAGGAAAAGGAGAAGGAGAAGGAGAAGGAGAAGGAGAAGGAGAAGGAGAAGGAGAAGGAGAGGAAGAAGAAGAAGAAGAAGAAGAAGAAGAAGAAGAAGAAGAAGAAGAAGAAGAAGAAGAAGAAGAAGAAGTAGAAGAAGAAGAAGAAGAAGAAGAAGAAGGAGGAGGAGGAGGAGGAGAAGAAGAAGATAAAAAGATAAAAATGTGAACAATAAAATTGCAATAAAGACATATCTATCAATAATTGAATCTAAAAATCAAAATAAATAAGGAATCAATGATTAAAATAAACTGATGAGTAAAATAGAACCAGAGGCAGGAAAACATGGGGCAGACTGATAAATCTCATAGGGAAACAGAGAGAGGGGAGGCAGGAAGAGATTAACCAAAGAATTTATATGCATATATGTATTACCTATGCATACAGACAATAGGGTGATGAAAGCCTAGTGTGGGGATGGAACTGGGTGGAGGGGTGCAATGGTGGGGGGAATAGGGAACATCTGTAATACTCTCAACCAAAAAGATTTTTTTTAATAAATAAGTTAATTTCCGATATTTAAACTTCATAAAGAAACTAGAACAGAATAGCAATATCGTGACTGGGAGCTTCCCAGATTAAGATTGGTAGGTCAGGGCTCTGGCAGGGTAGCTAAGTGGGTTAGAGCATTGTCCCAATATGACAAGGTTGTGGGTTCAATCCCCAGTCAGGGCACATACAAGAATCAACTAATGAATGCATAAGTAAGTGGAAGAACAAATTGATCTCTCGATCTCTCTCTCTTTCTCTCCTTCCCTCTCTCTCTCTCTCTCTCCCCTTCCCTCTCTCTTAAAATCAATAAAAATTAAAAAAAGATTGGGAGGTCAGGTTAAGTACTACTTTAGATAAGTTGTGGGAACAGAATTTTGAGTTGAAATTTAGATGATGAGGAGGATGAATATTTGTTCTGGGCAGAGATAGCAGCCTGGACAAAGCCTTCCAAATTGGGTTCATTCTTGACCTATACAAAGTGCAGAAAGTAGATTAGTGGGACAGGAGCAGAGGGAATGATGGCAAAAATGATAGGAGAGGAGGAATTACCAATTCCTACTTTTGTATTGTTTCAAAATATTTTATAACAACATGCGATGGTTAATTTTGTGTGTCACCTAGACAGGGCCAAGGGGTACTCAGATATTTGGTGAAACATTATCCTGGGTGTGTCTGTGAAGGAGTTTCTAGATGAGATTAACATTTGAATCAGTAGACTGTCCTCCCCCATGTGGGTGGGCCTCATTCAATCCCTTTAAGGCCTGAATAGAACAGAAAGGCTGAATATAGAATTTGCTCTTCCTGCCTGACTGTCTTTAATCTGGGACATTGTTCTTCTGCCTTCAGACTCAGACTCAGACTTGACTTACATCACTGGCTATCCTATTTCTTAGACTTCCAGTCTTGGACTGGAACTATGCCATTTCCTGCGTCTCCAGTTCATTGACTGCTGATCTTGAGATTTAGTCACATGAGCCAATTCCTTATAATAAATCTCTTTATGTGTATATCCTATTGGTTCTATTTCTCTAGGGAACCCTGACTAACATAGACAATCATGAACTGCTTTTGTATTTTGAAAAAATGTTATATTTTAAAAATAAGAAATAGGCTTTATGCTAAAAATGAGGAACACACAAACATTGAAAAAGCATGGAGCAAATTATGTGGGCAAGTAATTTGAGTTTAATATCCTCATTGTCAGATGAGAGTAATAATAGTCCCTACTTCATGGGATATTGTGAGGACTAGATAACAAAATATGTTTAGAACAGTGATTGATATAACAGTGCCAGTTATGTATTATCATTTCCAAAGAAGAGAATCAATAACTGAGTCTTGTTGTTTTTTGATAGAAAGGAGAGGAAGCATACAATTTAGGGGAAAAATAGCATTACAAAATCTAGGGGGGAAATGCCAGAGAGAGTGGCCAGAAATTATAAATGCTGCCAAGAACCCAGGATCTTATTTCAACTAAATTCCATATACTCTCCTCTACTGGCATTCAACAATTCTTACTCCAGTGGCAGTAATGAGCTCACTTTGCTGTGTTGGCTCACTCTTGTGTATATTTTAAATCATAATCATTTACATAACATCTGAGCATTATTTTCCTCTATGTATGTGGTCTCCTCAACCAGACTTTAATAAAGCTAGAACTATATCTTTTTTCCCCAAACAATAAACTTTTTACTTTCTGCTCTCTTACCTCTTTTTTGAACACACACACACACACACACACACACACACACATTTGATATAGGCACAGAAGGCCATCTACTGTGATTTATCTGACAAATGTCAATAAAGACAGAGGTGCAAACTTTAAAAAATTAATTTTAAACATAAACTGCCCTTTGCAAATTTTGTTATAAGTACTTTACCAAAGAGCATTCAAACTTGTATGCTTCTCTTAAGAACTTTGTTTTGATAAGTTTTAGACTATATACTTACTACAGAAAATAATAAAATAAGCACTATTTCTTTTGGGTGTGATATGAATTGATCTATTAATCTACCAACAGGATATCTTACAGATACAACCTTAAAAGAAATTTTCCTTTAGATATTTTTCATGGTTTACTGCTATTAATTTAGTAAGTGAGATCAGATGTTTCCTATTCTTTCTTTTTTCTGCTTTACTCAGTTCCTTTAGTAATTTCTACCCAGTTGAATAAAAATGAGTAAGACTTTTATTTTGAAATAGATCATTTTTATGGTTGCAGGCATTATCAAAGTTTTATAAAAGTTTGGCATATAGCCCATCATATCTACAATGAGCATTTTTCTTTTTAAATCCCAAAAAGCAACAATTAAATTTTATATGATGAAGTAAATCATTTCCATTGCAATGCCTTTTTTGTTTTTAAAAGAAACTCAGAAATAAGCTTTCACAGTAAAAAATCCAAGTCTTTAAAAATATTGTAATCTAGATGCATACATGATGGGTATAGAAAGTAAGTGATTAGTGATGAAAATAAATCTTTATTGTGTTATTATAAAGTGAGTAATTGTGTATCTTAAAGTATTCATGTTGGCCTTAATTTGAAGGACTCACTTTGCTTTGATGATTCTGCTTCTTATTTCTCTGAGAAAATAGAAGAAATTTACATGCATCTACCACCAAAACAGCAAACTTACCCACATCTAAATCCACACTTATATTCTGGTTTCCCTGCTATTACTAGAGATGAACTGTAATAGGAGTCATATATCCTATCTTACTAAGGCCAGTGCCTCCCCAGGCCCTATCCCCTCATATTTACTCGATTGCATCTGCAATTGTCACCTCTGTCTCCTTTACCATCAATTTTTTCTTCTCTACTGGTCATCAAGAAAGCAATTCTTTGAACCCAACTCTCATTCAATCTACTTCCCTCTTTCTTTGTTTCCTTTCTTATCAAAATTTCAACAAATGAAACTCATCCATATCCATTGTGTCCAATTCTTTTTCTATTCCATTGTGAACCTACCAAAGACTGTTTTTTTGTTTTTCCTGTGTGTTTTTTTTTGCCTACTACTCTTGTCATCAGATCTTGTCAAGGTCACAAATGACTTTCACAATGCCATATTCAATGGTTCATTCCCATCCTCATTTTAGTTGACCTATCAGCATCCATAGACACAGAGAATTGTTCTCAAAATACTAAGTGACTTGAGTCTCAGAAGTACAGTCTCAAGTGCCCTGATGCCTTTCTACCTCACAGGCTCTTCAGTTGCTTTTGCTAGCACCTCTTTATTTTTCCAATCTCAAAATTTTGGTGTTACTCAGAGCCAAGTCCCAATCTCTGTGTGATTTCATCTAGTCTCATGACTTTTGCTGTCACTGATGACTTCTAAATTTGTATTTCACACCTCTCCCTCTAGATTTGTATATCCAGTTACTTATTCACCATTTCCATTTGCATATATAACAGTCAAAATGGATCAAAAAGCAAAGTCTTGATTAGTCTCTCAAAACTTCTGCCCCTCTCTTTTTGCCTCAGCAAGTTATATCTCTATTCTTCCAGTTGCTCAGACCAAGAAACTTAAAATATTCTTAATAACACATCCTATCTATCCATTATTCCTGAAAAATGTACCTTAGGTAATATGTTCAAAATCTAATTATATCTCATTTCCAATACTGCTACCATCATACAAGCCACCATCAATTCTATCTCCCTTGATCTGCTTTATTTTTCTTTAAAATATTTACCTAATGTTATGGTTCTTCCCCCACACACACACAAATATTTTTGAAGTCCTTACCCCCAGTACTGCAGAATGTGACTTTATTTGGAAATAGACTTATTGCAGATGTAATTAGTTAAGATGAGGTTATACCAGCGTAGCGTGAACTCTTAATCTATAATGATGGTTTCCTTATATGAAGATGGTTGTACAAATGTGGCACAGAGCAACACGGAGAATGCCATGAACTCAGAGATTAGAATTAATATTGCCAAAAGCCAAGGAACGCCTGGAACTACCAGAAGCTGGAAGAGGCAAGGAAAGAATCCTCCCCTAGAGACTTTAGAGAAAGCATGAACTGACTCACACTTTGATTTTGGACCTCTAGCCTCTAAAATTGTGGCAGACTAAGTGTCTGTTTTTTTAACTCACTAAATTTATAATACTTTGTTGTAGCAGCTCTAGGAAAACTGATACACCTAGCATATTGTATTTATTTTTATATGTTTATTTATATATTTGTTCATTGTCTATCCCAAGTAAAATGTGAGCTCCCTGATGACTAGGATTTTATCAGGTGTTTTCTTTGTTTGTTTGTTTTTGTTTTTCATTGCTGTATTGCCTTACCTAAAAGAGTGAGTGATTTATTGTAACTAGTAAAATCTCAGAGAATAGGTCTTAGATTATATTCATTCAGTTAGGGACAGTGACTTAAATTTGCTGTATTTTTAAAGGTTGCTTGCCTCTGAAAGAAAACCAATACTCAAAATGACCAGGGTAATAAGAAAAATTTTAACACAAAACCAGGACAAATTTTATTAAGAATGTATAGAACACAAAGATAAAAGACCCAGAAGTATAATATCTACAGACAAAAATAAAAATATGTAGTGCTGAGATTGTTGTTGTTAAAATGACCTGCTACTCTAACAAAATAAAGCCAAGGAGGATAAATCAAATGTTAATTTTTAAAATATATATACATTTGTATTGATTTAGAGAGAAAAGGAGAGGGAGTGAAAGAAATAGAAACATCAATGATGAAAGGAAATCATTGATTGGCTTCCTTCTGCATGCTTCACACTGGAGAATGACACCCCCCCCCCCCACACACACACACACACACACACATGGAACAAGTTGACGCTCAAACACTGAATCATGCCGGCTGAGCTTTTTTTTTTTTTTTTTTTTTGAAAGAGAGAGAGAGTGGAAGGGAGGGACAGAGACAGAGAGAGCTAGAAACATGGATGTGAGAGAGATACACTGATTGATTGCCTCCGGCATACACCCCAACCAGGGCTAGGGATGGAGCTTGCAACCAAGGTATGTACCCTTGACCAGAATCAAGCCCAGAACCCTTCAGTCCACATGCCAACGCTCTATCCACTGAGCCAAACCAGCTAGGGCATTAAATGTTAAGTTTTTTAAAAAGTTTACTACAAGGGAGTGCGAAAATATGGTAGAGGAAACAGGAACAAAAATAAGACTAATCTGAATAATTTTATTATATAATTTTGATTTTGGAAACTAGTGCCTTGCCTTCTCAAAGAATTAACTTAAAAAGAAATCCTGAAATAATAGAAAACAAAAGCATTTACCCTGAATACATACCAAATAATGACAAAAGCACACAAAGAAAATAGTATGTCAAGTCACTTTATAAAAGCATATATCCCTAACAAAATGTATCCTAAGACAAGTTAATTTTTACTTAGTGGTTTATTAGTGGTAATACTGGTATTTTTATTTTAAAATTATTTTATGTATGTGATAGTATAATGCAAACAAGTAATTGCATTACTATGTCAGAAACCAAGATTTTCAGTGTAAAAGAAAAGAGATATAAGTATAAAATCAAAAAAGTTAAAATCATATAATTTTAATTTTTTATTTGTATTCATATTTGAATTAAAATAGTGACATTAATTCATTTGATCTAATTGCTTTTTAAAAAGTTATTTTTAGTTTTGTCCTAAATAGGTCTAAAAGCAATGACAATCTAAGAAAAATGAACATACTGAGAGCCAGTTTGTGGCATTTAAACACCATTCCCCACTAAAAAGGATCAGGGCTTCATAAAAAACAAGCTAACTAATTTTAGAGACCAGGGGCAGAAATTTTGTAATGTGAACCTGGGTTATCTTGGTTTATTGGAAATTAAGGTCTCCAGCAAAGAGGCAATTTGTCAAAAGGGCCCAATGTTCAGCCTGAAAAAACCTCCAATTGGCAAAAGATGGGACAATTTGAAAATAAAAAAGAATAACTAATGCAATTGGTTGAAACTATTAAATGCTGTCTTATGAATTCAAAATTATCTTTTAAGAGAGAGAGGGTGGTTAGGAAAGAGAACTCCAAGGAGAGCTGGTGGAGGCAATACTTCACTGGACACCACTGAAAGTAACTAAGCACCAACACCTTACTCTGAAAACTGGCAATTAAAAGGGGAAAAGTAAGCATTTATCCTGCCTTTCCTGTTTAAACTACTTTGCAGACTAATCCCTGTTGATGAAGGAAGAAAAGTTCCACTTTATGAGTAAATTCCATAAATTTGCAATAGGTAATAGACTTGAAAAACAATCGCTATTTTCAAAGCCTAATGAAATAAGTGATTCAGGCAAAAGCCATCAGTGGATGAACCATTAGGTGAAAAGTTGATGGAGGGATCAGGCTGTCAGCACTTGAACCCATTGATCAACCTTAGAGCACTAAAAGTGGGACTTAAGACATTATGTGCCTCCTGATATATAGCACACAGCACCACCTATAAATTATCCTTGCTATAAAGTGCTGAACTTTATTATAAACAAGTATCTAGGGGGAACATCTATGTACAGCAGACACAAGAGGGAAAGAAACATGCTAAATTACACTATGAGAAAGCAATAGACAAATCCAGGCTGTGAGATGTTCTTCATATCAACTCAGTTCATAAAGACCGGGTTTCTTCAACAGGCCAAAAAAGGAGAGAGAGAAAAGGAGAGAGAAAAAAAGAAAGAAAATGCTTTTGATTTTGAGAGGCTTCAGAGACATATCAAAAAAAATGTCATGTGTGGACCTAATTTGGATCCTGATTCAAACATAACAATTATAAAAAGACATTTGGGAGATAACTGGGGAAAATTTGATTATAGTACAGGGTATTAGATTATATTAAGGAATAATTGTTCATTTTGTGAGGTATGTTAGTGAAATTATAATTATGGAAGAAAATGTCCATATTTATTTAGAAGAATGTACCTAAATGTGTAGCGGTAAAATGACATGATGCTTGGGACTTGTTTTTGAGTAATTCAGCAAATAAAAAAGAAAAAGGATAAATGAAGTAAATGTGGCAAAATCTTGATAATTATTGAATACTAGAGGCCCAGTGCATGGGATTCGTGCACCGGTGGGGGTGTGGCCTGCAGGGATAGGCCCGCTGTGGGAGCACTGCTCATACTGGTCTGCCGAGGGGTTGTGGACCCGCCCTCTGAGTGGCTGCTCCCTGGTCTGGCATCATCTGTGGAACCAGAGCACTCCCTTCTCCAGGGGACCAGGTAGGGGCTGGGCCCAGGGACAATAGCACTGAGAGGCGGTGGAGTAGGCCTCCATTCCACGGTAGCCATGAACCTGCCTCCAAGCCTCCAGGATCAGCTTTGCAAGCCTGGCGGCAGTGCTGCACAACCTGCAGGCATCCGGAGGAGGCAACAGGGAGCAAGGAGGAAGAGCCTGGGGCGAGGAGGCGAGGATTGCAGGCCAGGTTCCTGCCCGTTGGTCCAGGGTTCACAGCGGGAGCAGCCATTCATCCCAGTCAGCCAAGCAGCACTCCCACTGTGGTAGCACACTGACCACCAGGGGGCAGCTCCTGCATTGAGCATCTTCCCCCTGGTGGTCAGTGCGCATCATAGCAACTGGTCAACCGGCCGTTCTGGTCATCCCGCCATTCAGTCACTGGGCTTTTCTTATATAGGATAAGTAAGGAAGATACAGAGTTTGTCGTGTTGTGACTTGCCTGTATGCTTGAACATTTTTATAATAAAAATATTTAGACTACCGCATTTGAAATTGGGAGGTGATTCTTCAGAGAAATTCCAATAGGGTGGCAGGGCAGAAGCTAGACTACAATACGTTTAAAGAGCTAATTGACAATGAAGAAGGCGAGGCAATAGGTTTCTATTTGCCTACACAGGGAGAAGTTCAAGAAGGAGAAAATAGAAGGGCAAAACAAGTTGAGATGAGCTGAGAACAAAAGGAGTTGAGGTTGTATGTGCATATGTTGTGTGTGCATTTGTGAGTGTATGTTTGTATTTGTATGTTTTAGCTTAAGAAAGAATGGAGCATTAAATGTTTTGACAGTTTAAAAATCTAGTAAAGAGTAGTAAATTCATTATTTTTTCACATATAAAGGTTTTGAGGTTTTGTTTTATACAAATAGTCTAATAAATTTCTCCCCATGTTCACGTCTACATGATAGACTTTCAACTCCTGAAGTCAAGAGTAATTGATTCAACTCAAAGCTGGAAACATTTATTTTGGACCAAATTTAGAATTTTTTTTGTTTAAATGCATCTCTTCCAAATCCACTTCAGCCTGCACCTCCATTCCAGCACCTTCTTGGGTTGTAAGGTGAGGCTGACCCGCTGTGCCTTCAGCTCCCTCTCACTTCCATCAGTCTACCTGACCGACTGTTCTTTCTTTCCGCCTGTCATTCACTCACAAAACACCTTCAGTGCCTCCTTCTGCCTTTGGAAGAGTAGCCAAATCCCTGAGTCTTACTCTGTAAAGTTCTCCACTCCCTCACTTCAGTTTTACATTTTAAATTTTAGTGTATTTCATTTCATATAATCTAGTGAACACTTGCTCTAGCCAAGTTGTTCCACTCATTCTTGACCTGACACATCTTATTCGTCTCACTTTCCCATCCTTGACACGTGCTTGCTCCTGAAGAGCCAGCTTAAAAGCTAACTTCTAGAAGAAGGCTACTAGCCTGGTGATGGCTAGATTTTCCCTTTCTCTGAATATCTATCAAATTCACTATGTAAAACATGTGCATTTCCTTATATTTTTATAATACAAAGAATTATTGGATGTAGCATATGTTTATATATACAAGAATATGAACAGAGAAAGATAAAGTTTAAAAACACAACAACAACAACATGGGGAAAGATATATTTGAATAGAGATCCAAGGATGGCAGCTACCCTTTGGTCATCTGTTGCCTTGTAGTCGTTTTAAATAGTTCATGTGTCTGTATATCTGCACCTTTACCAGAATATGTGCTTCTCAAGGACCAAGTGATTAAATATTAAAATGGGATATAAAATTAAGCAGGTGGGTATATCCTTGGAGATCTGCATAAAGAGAAGAACCATCTGTCCTACATGATAGATGTTTATCTCCTGAAGTCAGGACTATGGTAAATGACCCCCAAAGTAACGTTTACTTACACCCTTTAGTAACGGAACTTCCTTCTCGTAGCAAAGTTCAGTCAAGAGTTAGTACTCAGAGTGTGGTCCCTAGACCAACTGCATTGGCATGACCAGAAATGCAGGATTTTAGGACCTAGCCAAGGTCTACTGAATCAGAATCTGCATTTTATAGGATCCCCTAGTGACTTGTGTGCATATTAACATTTAAGACTGAAATGGTATAGCTACCTCATAAAAAGTATATACATGCTTTATATATATATACATATTAAAGCATTTCATATATTTTATGATATATTTCAAATGTTTCCATATATAAAATATTTTAAATATATTAAAACATTTCAATATTATTAAGGAAAAATGTCTTTTTAGTTAAGAAAATTAAGGGTTATATTTTACCAAAGCATAAACCATTTAATTGTTACTCTTACAAAAATTTATTGCATTCACTGGCAGTTGAAAAATGTAGCACTTGGGTATGTAACAGATATCTTTTAATGTGTTCATTGTTTTAATCATATTTTAAAACTATATGCTGGAATGGTTTTTTTATTAGCAAAACTCCAGCATTTTGTTCAGTCTTTTTCTTAACAGTCTTAATTTTACTCTTGGTAATAAAAAATGAAAGCAAGCTTCGTTACTTATTTTCTTCCCTTATTTAATAGGTAAATCTATTGATAGATTTTAAATGCCAGTTGTATTCATATTTCTTCACTTGAGTTATTTAAGCTATAAAACAATAGGCATTTGCATTTTTTTAGAATTTCCCTCTAGCATCAGGAAAAAAAAAATGATTCTTGGTAACACAGCTGAAGATTTCCATGAAATTTCAACCACTGTCTAAAATGTTCCAAATTACCATAAAAAACCTGAGAAATGACTCTTCATGTAGAAAACTGCTGATGGAGAAAGTTTTACTAAAACACTAAAAAATCAGGAAATACATTATGAAGTTTTAGTTCATCCATAGTCAAATCTGGTTTTAGAAAATCTACATGACATGTACAGTCTGCAAATGTATTCATTCTTTCTTCTGTGTACAAATATTTATTGTTTTACTAATATATGTCAGGCAGAGGTCTAGGCAGAATATATCCAGTGCAGAACAAACCAGAACGCCTCCCTCCTGGAGTTCTGAGCCTAGTAAGAGAATACACAAACATAAACAATATAATATTGACTATTACAATGTGGTCTACCAAGAAAACACACACACATATACAACAACAAACAGGGAGCCACGAGGCAGGGTTTGATGGTAACAAAATGCCTCTCTGAGGAAGTTACTTCTAGGCTGAGGCCCAAAATATGAAGTGAGAACCAGGGAAAGGATGAAAGAGTCTGTGAAGGGTTACCTAGAAGGCAGGAGAAAAATCAGCCAAGGCTGCAGTTTATTTTTAAAAAGCCAATAGTGCCTAATACTATTGAGAGGGCAAGTACATTACTGTTAGCCAGGTCATTAATTCATCAGGTATTTACTGAACACGTACTAAACAGGAAGTTAGACCTAGTAGATGGGAAGCATGCACAAAATGTAACTACAATATGTGGTGGTTTATAACCCAAACTGAAGAGTATGTTGGATCCTAGGAGGAGAATGTAGAGAGAAGGACATTCATCCATTCAATCATACAACAATCAGTTTTCGAGCACTATTCCAAGAAAAAGGAAGCAGATTGACACTGGTTAATAACCGCCGCATAGTCCAGGATTTTTCATTAGCATGAAGGACTGCATACTGTTTCCGGAGATTTTGACTTGCAAATACTGTAATTTCCTTTATCTTGTCTATACAGAACACAATCTATCTTCCTAAGAATAAGGAAAGAATCTGATTCATGGACACTCATTAATGCAGAACCTTTGCAGGAGAACTCGAAGAGGACTAAATTGAATCAAGTGTTTCTGGAGCACCTAATATGTATCTGGCATTAAAATTAACCTTATAGTGATACCAATGAAATCATGGGAACTGTTATTACAAGCTTACAATTAGAATAAAGTGCTACACAATGACATATAGACCAGAAATATATTGTAATGAGCATGGATTAGCTTAAACTCAAAATATATATCCCTAAAAATAAATCCAGATATCGTCCACTAATATATCCTGCATCGTTAAAGCCTCCCTTACCTTACATAGCCTCGGTTAAGGATATAATGATTTGTGTTCCATTACGTGGGAAGGAAAAGATATGCAGCCAGATATCCATAATTTTACTGTATTTTTCACTAGGTTAATAATAATAATTTTTTTAAAAACCTTACATCTTGGAAAGGACATAATAGAATATCTGAGGCTGGAAGAGGTTTACCATTTACATAGAAAATGACCCCATTTTCCTCCAAGGGCAAATTCTGGCTGCAAAAGGCCTTTTCCCTGAGCTTTGCCCAGGCCACAGTCATGGGACTATCAGCTATAATGAGGGCTTTGTGGCTAAGTCCCCATGCATTGTACTGAATACTTATCTCAGTAAAGTGTCTGTAGACATAATGAATGTAACAGCCACATTAGAATTATGGGCTGTAAAAAATATTGCAGTATGAATTATTTGTCAAGAAATAGAAGATGCATTGTAATTTGCCAAGAAACAACTGTCTAATGTGTTTCCTTTTTTATTTTTTTAAATGTGCTTGCTTGCAAAATATTTGGAAAGTAAATTATCTATTACTATTGCTTGCTTGCTAATTGTCAGTAATAATCCCTTGCAATTACTCTGGTGAAGTAGGTCAGCCAATTTTTAGTGCTCATGAAACTCGCAATTTAGAGCAAGGCAGCGTATCAGCAAGTTACGCTTTAATATGATTGAGCAAAGAGGCTTCCTTTCAGTCCTCTTAACCCTAAACATGGATGCAGACAAGCTGTAATATCTAAAAGTAATTATGCTTAATTTTGCTTATATTATTTTTATCACTATTTGTAATAATGACATTCCATTCTCTATGCTTGTTACTTTGCTTTTGAATGAATAGATTTTATTTTATAGAGCAGGTTTAGAGAAAAATTTAGGCACATCGTATAGAGAGTTCCCACATATCCTCTTCCTCCCCAATTCATTAGTCATTTTACTTACCCAAACTCTTCTTTGAGAATTTAATATTCTTAGACAGCTTAAAAATCTGACAATAGTTCCAGTAGTGCAACTTTCTTACTATACTTATTCCCATAATTCCCCTGATGTTTCCAGTATCTTATCCACTGATATCTATATATACTGTATAAAAGGCTAATATGCTAAGTGTCCCTCCTACCATCCAACCAGTCGCTATGACATGCACTGACCACCAGGGGCCAGACATTCACCGCAGGAGCTGCTAAGCTGTGGTGACTTGGCAATGGCGGTTCTCGAGAGACGCATCCCAAAACCAGAGAGGAGGGAGCCCCATTCCTCACGAGGCCACGCGATTCCACCTTTGGCTGTGGGTTATGTTGTTGTTGGGTCACTGTCAGCCCCGCATCTGGTTTACTGCACACTTGTGTTTGTGTTCCACACCCTGTACAACAGCAACTTTCCAGAGTGCCCTCTTGCACTCGCACTCACACTCCGGGACCCCTCGGGGTATGTTGGAGAGCTGGTTTTGGCCTGATCCCCGCAGGCCAGGCCGAGGGACCCCACCTGCCAGAGGAACCCCCGCTCACTCCGCAGATGCCGGGGAGGTTGGCTCCAGAGCATGTCTGGCCCATCTCATCCCGTCCCGCCCCACCGGCCACCTTCTAATTTCCTTTCCATGTGCACGAACCTGTGCATCGGGTCACTAGTTTCTTATGTAAGTCAGGGCTCCCGGACAATGAAGAGTTTTAGATGGGCTGTGTTGTTGAATGAATCCCACAGCAATGAGTGTGGAGGATGATTTGGAGCAGAAAGAATGTGGGAGAAGGAAAACCAGAGTCTGGGCAGAACTGATGAGGGACTGAACTATAGCAGTGGTAAGGGGGATGGAAAGGAAGAGGCAGGTTTGGGAGAGTTGGGGATAAATGCAATGTGGCCTAGCAATGAGTTAGATGTGTGCATCAAGGAAGAGTGGAAAGAAGTCCAGGTGTCTGGCCTCAACTGCTGGAGTGGCCGTTAACAGAGATGGGGAAATTTGAGAAGAGGCACAGATTTGGGGAGGCAGTAAATACTAACTCACCATACTTAAGGGACCCCCAAGTGAAGACTCCCACTTAGCTGTTGAAATAGGGGCACGCTCCTGAGGAAAGCTCTCAGGACTCATGTATAGCTGAGTGGTTTATCAGTGTATGGTGTAAAACAGAGGCACAGCTGGATGTGGGACAGGCCGGGGAAGCAATGGCATTTGTAGAAAGAAAAGATCAGTTTAAAAGCCACTAAATCCATGAGTCTTGCTGGTATTTGGAAGCAGGAGAGGAGTAAAAGAATCTTGGGTATTTGAATTTGGAATCCTCATTCGAATCCCAGCTTTACCACCTCACTGAGTGACTCTGGATAAGTCATTTCACATCTCTCTCTCTCTCTCTCTCTCTCATCACTCATTGAAAAGACATAATGAAGTTTGCCTATTTTACTTCATGGATCAGTGTAAGATATGACAAATTAATAGATGTGAAAAATGTTCTCAGAAGTTAAATGTAAGGCATTAGCTGTCTCCTGAGGTTGAAAGTGCTTTGGAGATTATAACAGGGAAGATAGAAGATAAAAGAGAAAGAGAGGAAGGAAAGGGACAAAACAGGCCTAGGATACTCACTAATTGGAGTGTTAAACAGCCGGCAGTTCCTTTAGTCTTAACCTTTTATCCTGTCAAGCACTGTTCTGAGTTGAATTCTGTTTCCCCCCAAAAGATATGTAAAGTTCTAACACTAACTGCCTCAGAATATGACCTCATTTAGAAAGTAGAGGCCCGGTGCACATTGAAAGTAAATTAATTAGAAGGTGGACGGGGCGGGACTGGGCGAGATGGGTCAGGAATGCCCTGGAACCAACCTCCCAAGGTCCCTTCCCGTCTAGCTGCACCTGGAATGGTGCTGGGGCTCAAAGGGCGTCTGCAGAGTGAATGGGGTCCCTCCAGCAGGTGGGGTCCCTCTGCCTGGCCTGCGGGGATCAGGCCGAAACCGGCAGTCTGACATCCCCTGAGGGGTCCCAGATTGTGATAGGGCATTTGCAAAGTTGCTGTCGCTTGCCAGCTCCTGCTTTGAGCATCTGCCCCCTGGTGGTCAGTGCATGTCATAGCTACTGGCCAGTCAGTGGTCAGCCGGTCAGCTGGTTGGCCGGTCACTTAGGCATTTATATATATAGATAGTCCTTGCAGGTATACTTAGTTAGATGAGGTCATCCTGGAGAAAGGTGGGCCCTCATCTAATATGACTGTTGTCCATATAAGAAGACAGCCACGTGAAGATGCAGAGACACGGGGAGAATGCCCTGTGAAGACGGAAGCAGGGGGAAGCCAAGGCTGTGGGCACACATGCCAGAAGCTAGGGTGTGGCCAGGAAGGAGTCTCCACGTGGGTTTCGCAGGGAGCATACCCCTGCCCACACTTTGATTTCACACCTCTGGCTTCCAGAACTGTGAGACAAAAAATGCTGTGTTGCTTTAAGCTTCCCAGTTTGTGGTACTTGGTGACAGCAGCCCTAGGAACCAGATGTGGGGACCAATCACTTTCTATTTAGAAAAGTCTTTAATAGAGCCCATATTATCTGAAGCAGATAAATAAATGAAACATAGTAGTGGATTAAGTTATGTTGCGAAAGAAGATAATGTGATTTTTTTTTTTCCTCAATTACCTAGAGGGATTGCATACACAAGTGAGTACGGTCACTCTTAGCAGCGTAAGAAGCCATTTATTTCCGGCATGAAGGCACAAAGTCAGCTGGCTGGGCAGTCTTATCAGCCTCAATGTGATGGATCATCAGAGATTAAACAAATGGCCCAATATCTTTCCAAAATCCAGAGATGTGAGATGAATATGTCCCAGGTATCATTTCCACTTATACAAGTCTTAGAATTGGCATTGATTAATCCTCAGGTAGTCCTGCTTCTCACTACAGTCTGAGCAGGACAGAAATGATACCGCTAATTCATATACAGTCTCCAGAAGAGTACGGGCCTACCATTTAGGAAATACGTTTCAGTTCTGGCTCTGCCAGTTGTGCAGGCTTTCAGGTGAACACTTAAGTACACACCTGTAAGGTTTTGTCAGTTTAGCATCGTTCCCCTTCAGGGATTGTCTCCCCCTTCCCCAAGCTGACATGAAATGGCCTCACTTCTCCTACCTCAGGGCCAGGCAGATGGCCTTTCATGTTCCTGTGTCTTGCTCAGCCAGTCTAAATGGTCAGCAAATGTCACATGGACAAGGGGGTAGAATATTTTCCCTCCGTACTGTGGACTCTGAAGGCCAGTGCTGCCAGGTGTCTTGCTGCCCCCTGGAGCAAATGTGCTTGAGAATGAAACCAACAGGGAGGACAGCAGAGCCAAGTGATGGAGAGAAACAGAGATGCTAGAACGTCACGTGAACCAATACATTCAGCTGTGCCTTGAAGCCACACCATCCACTTAGATTTCCCATTTTTGTAAACCAATGAATCATCTCCTCCTGTCTTTCCCCTTTATCTAGTTGGAGATGGGTTCTGTTATTACTTAACCTCCCTTTCATTTTTCTTATTTATACATAAGGATATTACCCTTTAACTTCTACTATCACCATGAGAAGAACATGCACTGGCTACACTCTCCAGCATAAGAAGCACAAGAGACGTATGAACTAGGGTCACCCTAACTCTCCCACAGCCCAGTGACCTAAAGCAGAGCTATCAGCAGAGCCCAGCCTAGATCAGCCAAGTCCCAGTGAACCCAATAATACAGGGTCAGTAATAAACAGATCATTTTTTAAGTAATGCCAATACATTAAGAGAATTAGAGTATGTTTAAGACAAACTTAACTTTCTCATTAGCATCTCTGGTCTTAAGTCTAAAAGTGTTACTATTGTATTCCCAAATTTCTCTAGGAAAAACAAAACGCTGTATCTACTGTACACCAATAGAAACAAAATAAGGTCTAAATAGCATGTTGAGCCCTGGAATTTTAGAGTTATTAGGGGTTATCTAGTTCAATTTCCTCCTTTTATGGATGAGAATTCTGAAGTCCAAAGAGTTTTCCTGACCTCTCAAAGGTCTCTCAGCTAGTTCATGTCAAATGGAACTGGGCCCCAAGCTCTTTAATTCTCACTTCATCACTTCTTCTAACAACAAATCTCTCCTGGTGTTTACCAGATTTGGTAGGTTTCAAAGCTTATACTTCCTCCTGAACTCACTGTTTATAATTTTTAAAGTATATTTGGGGCTTTTAAAAGCTGTGAGGTTGAATACTGAAGTTTCTTCATTTCTTCTAAAAATGAAGAACAAATGGAAGCAGCCAGTTACCCTGATGCTTTGTTATTAGCCTATTTTATGTTGCCTCCATTTCCTGTTCCATAAGAGTATGATGATTCTGCTATTCAAAAAAAAAAAAAAGAAAGAAAGAAAAGAAAAAAAAAACAGATTTAAGTCACCACTCCATCTCTGTCTTTTATGACAGCAATTTTTTAAAGGTTGAGCAGCGTTACCCCCACACCTGTTTCTTTTAAACTGAAAGGGACCCAGCTGCACTCTGCAGGGAAATCACAAAGACAACTGGAGATCTTGTCAATTTACAGCCAAGCTTGGCTGGAGAAAAGTGGATAGCCGATTTGAAAAGATAAGGGAAGAAGTACATTTACCTGAAGATGAGCATGGCCCAGCGGAAGAGAACGGAGATAATGAGGAAGGCTTCCTTTGGTTTGGCGGGAAACCCATGATTCTGTAACATCAATCAAGACAGTTTTATCTGATTGCTAAGTTTCAAGAAAAGCAGTGAAAATTTAAAATAACTATACAGAAAGAGAAAAAAATGAGATAAGGGACAGCACAACCATTCTCTGTTATGTAAAGTTGGAAACTAAAGCCCTTACATGGCATGGAATTAATATTAAATTTCAATGTTAATACATTGAAGTAGTGAATTTGGGACAATTTTAAAAGAACAAAGGATCTCCTTGTAGATTTCCAGGCCTTGCCTTCGAGGGATTTTGACTCTAGTTCAATGCACATATAAGGGAAACAGGCCATTGGCATGTGAGAGCTGGGATAGCAAAGTGAACTTTAAAACTGCAGGTTTAAAAAGTCTTAGTGGGAATAATCACACATAATATATTCTTTTAGATGGTCAATAAATATGGATTAATATCATTTACATTCCTTAGTTTGTATCATCTTATATCCTCATTTACCTCTAGACCAGTGGTTCTGCAAACTCATTAGTCAACAGAGCCAAATATCCACAGTACAACGATTGAAATTTCTTTTGAGAGCCAAATTTTTTTAAACTTCTTCTAATGCCACTTCTTCAAAATAGACTTGCCCAGGCCGTGGTATTTTGTGGAAGAGCCACACTCAAGGGACCAAAGAGCCGCATGTGGTTCTCGAGCCAGTTTGCCGACCACAGCTCTAGACAATAGCTGTAAGCAACTCATCCTTATACAATACATAGCAACTGGATGACACAATCTGAGGAGGTTGGAAGAACACCATAATTTCTTCACACACACACACACACACACACACACACACACACATGCGCACACACACGCACACACAAGCACTACATAGAAAGTCCATATTAACTGGATAAGCTGACTCATTCATGGGCAGGAATTAATCCATCTGATTAACTCATGTTGCCATCTACTTAGGGAACAATGTGATTTTAGGGATTGTGGGAGATATTGGAAACACAGAGCCACTAGCATCATGATACAAGTAGCAAGAAGCTTGGAACTGGGGGGAAGGTGAGATTGCCTGAAGGTGAGATTCTATAAGCAACCAAAAGGAATCACCTCCTTCTCAATAAATATCTTAAAAATATCAATTGTGGGTAAAGAATATGCCAAAGTAGTCATTATCTCTATATTTAAGATGGCTACTCTGTGATTAATAATATAAAGCATACACATTTAAAATATCCTATGTAACAAAAGGCCAGTGACCATAAGCACAACAACTGGGACCACCTCTCGACCAGTTGCTATGAGGTGGAGGGCCAGCGAGGGGAACCGGGTGGCTGGCAGCAGTGCTGGGGCAGGACCCAGGGACTGGCAAGGGGAACTGGCTGGCTGGCAGGGGCGGCGGGGTGGGACCAGGGACTGGTGAGCGGGTGGAAGATGGGCCTGATTGCAGGCTAGGCCTAGGGACCCTACCCACACAGGATTTCGTGCGCTGAGCCTCTAGTTAAAATATACAAACAGTGAATGGCAATGACACATGACTGGTCCTGGCACAAAAGACCATGATGTTCAGAGATTCATGATATTATCACGAGGTGTGTGTGGAGAGTGGAGTTCAAATAAGGATTCAGTACAAGGAAGTCTTGAGCCAAAGCTTCAGGGATGGTAGGGTACCTGTGTGAGGGGAGAGATAGGAGCAAAGTGTGGAGATGAGGGAATGCTGGAAGTCTGTACAGCGGGGAAACCACCACTGACATGAGGAGGAAGATTCTAGAAGGTTGTAAGTGAAAAAGCTGGAATGATTAAGTCCTGGGCTTTTCTCCAGGAAGAATATAGGGAGCCTATTTTAAAGGGAAAATATCTGAATCATTTTAGTCAGATTGATCGGCTTCTAATGACCTCAGCAAGGCCTCTTCTCCCCAGCGGGCCTCTGTAACACAGCTATCCTGAGTCCTTTAGTAGATGATGCGTTTGGAGAACCACTGACCAGTTAACCAGTTCAACACTTAGTGGAGCCCAGAGTCAGATCTGGCATTTGGAAGACACCTGGGCCCCTGCCGACAGTACCATTTTATTTAATTTCTCAAACCTGATGTTTTGTTTTGTTTTAAATCTATCCTAGTAGCAACAGTTTATATTTCTAAGTAACTTGCCTACACCTTTCTCAGGGTTGCCCATCGCTGAGGATACCTTCTGCCGTTTTGTGCCCGAGGGGATCTCCTTGTTAGAGGAGACAGTGGACCAATTCAAGGTTCTCTCTGAAATGAGGGCACTGCCCTCTTTAGAGGGCCTAATCCGGTAAGTGCTTCCTATGTGGGCATTTACCTGTCCTTTTACATGTTCATTTTCCTTGGGAACAATAACGCCCGGCCCCTCAGCCCTTAACTTCCAATCTCTCAAATCCCGTCATTCGCATTCACAAAAGGAACAAATGGTGCTTTTACATTCTTTCTAGTCACTTCTTGTCGGCTAAATTTCATGGAATTTATATAATTCTGAGGAATAGGAAAAGGTTCTAAATACTGAAGCTTCTTCTGAAAGTACTAAGCTGACCAGAAATTCTCACAGTGAATGCTTCATGAAGGGGTAGTGGCATCTTAAGCAAATAATCTGCTAAATTAATAAACCTCATAAATTACAAAATCCCTGAATACCAACTGCTGAAATACAATCACTCTCTGACCTGAACCTATTAAATGAAGAAGTCTGCTGTGCATAATTTACAACAGTGCTATGAATGAAAAATAGCTTCTTAAAAGGGAGATAAAATACAAAATTGGTCTTGCTGTAGAAACAGAATTAGTGGTTATTTCAGTTCTTATTTATTCTAATAATGGTTTGTGGGTCATCTAATAATTTTTTCCTTTGTCATTGTTTTACTCTCAATTGCTCAATCATCCAAGATTGAGACAATATTACATTTTGTTGCTGGGATAGCAAGAGCAGTGTGAAAAAGGCAATGTTCATCGTGTTTATATTGTATGTATGCATACTGTTTCGTTTAAGTTATAAAATATAATATTGTATACCGATGTCTACTTATTGGTAATACCAATTTAAGTATACATCTTGTCTAAAGAATAAAGGTATTTTGAAGGTATTAAATGAGTAGTTCTCAGCTGGGAATGGTTTTGCCCTGGAGTCACTTTTGAGTGTGGATATGTTTTTTTATTGATTGTAGAGAAAGAGGAAGGGAGAGAGAGAGAAATAAAACATGCATGTGAGAGAGAAACATTGATCAGTTGCCTCCTATCTGATCAAACCCACAACCTAGGTATGTGCCCTGATGGGGAATCGAACCTGCAGCCGTTTGGTGTACAGGATGATGCTCCAACCAACTGAGCCAACTGGCCAGGGCAACTAAAAATATTCTGGAAAGATAAATCGGAGTTGTCTTTCTGTTCTTAAAGTGAGGTTACAGTATGTTTCTTTCTTACTTGTTCTTAGGAAGGAAAGTCCTTGTTTTCAACCCTAACAAAGAAAGATGATTTGAATCTCTCTCAATACAAAACCCAACGTATGTATATGCTGCTCTTTGCATTAAGGGTCAACGGCTAGAATCGAAAAGTATCTGTTGACAATAATTATTCAAGTAGCATTACTTCTAATCTTCGAAAAGATAGTTTTGTGTTTAAAATTAATTTTCTTATCTGTCTACGGTTGCAACTTAACACACTTTCCCTTATATGCACTATAAAATGTTAATAGCTACATATAGAGTGACTTTACTATTGTAGTGTCATTTTTCTCAGCTTGATCAGCTCTTTTGAATGGCATCATTATGATCAAAGTTGGTTTCAGTAATAAAATATGAATAGTTTCGATAAAAAAAAGTAGGCACCATTACAATTAAACAGTATCTGGCATTTTAAAATGTGATAGCTACTCATAAGGCTGTTGTAGGATAAGCAAGTCTTCAATATAAACATAATCACAAGAATGATCTAGACCAGTCTGTGAAGCACAAAAAGGAATATAAATTGGGGGAGGTGTGGTGCCATAGGCTTGGGCAGGGATAGAGTGGAGGAAGCTGAATATTTAATACTCACCTGGATTCTTTCAAATAAATGGTGAGCTGTTTATTAACATTTTATTTATACTGGTACCCATCATCTTGTTCTATTTCTGCAAAGAACAAACACATTTTTAAATTAGGACAATATACCAAATATATCAAAAAACTTGAGTCTTAATATTTTGTTTGATAAGGTATACTGCAAAAATTAGCATCTTCATATTTGTAAGGTATTTATTCAATTATATGATGGTGCTTTTGGAAAGTGTAAAAACTAGGATATATAAAACAACTCTAAAAGTCTTTATACCATGTACTAACACCTCTTCAAATGTAACACACACACACACACACACCACCAACACCACCACCACCACACCACACCACCACCACCATCACCACCACCATTACAAGGATGGCAGGTAAGAGAAATTTAATATATTTCTAGTTAGTCAATGTTGCTATTGGTTTGAGAGTCTGAAACAAGGTTTGAAGGAGGTATTAGATGGTAGAATGTTTCTTTGAGTGATAAAAAGAACTGGTATTAACAATTGTAGGAAGGTGATCATCTTTGTAAACTTAAAAGTAAGTAGAGTTGTGAGGACTAACACAGAGTAGCAGAAGATGATGAATAATTTGGCTCCTTTATTGAAGAAGAGAAATAAGTCATTTTTTCCATGATTCTTAATACAGAGAGTAATTAGAAACCTGTGTACAAATAAAAAAAAGGATTGTTAAAAATTCACTTAAACAAAACACATTGTATGTATAACATAACACTAAAATATAACTCAAGATATGTGATTCTTTACTAATTTATTATTTTGGGGAATAACAAAAGTGTTTTCTCATGTTAGAGTATTTTAATTTGCCAAATGAACAAAATCCAGACTTTTTAGACTTTTTAGACTTCAGGCCTTTCTATAATCTGACCTTGACATCCTCAAACAAATTTATGACTCTGCAGCCCTGTATGTGAACCTCCAACC
Organism: Eptesicus fuscus; assembly: GCF_027574615.1. NCBI lineage: Eukaryota > Metazoa > Chordata > Mammalia > Chiroptera > Vespertilionidae > Eptesicus > Eptesicus fuscus. The sequence continues at coordinate 32,922,635 of NC_072488.1, read as the reverse complement.
TATCCCTAGCCCCTTGAAAAATTATTGCAGATTTGTATCTCCATTTCTCTCTCTCTCTTCTCTCTCTCTCTCTCTCTCTCTCTCTCTCTCTCTCACACACACATACACACACACACACCTTCCACCACCCAATCCCAACTTCCTTTCTACCTATGTAAACTGTATCTTTATTTCTTTTTTTTAAGTGATAATCTTTCTTTTGGTAAACTTTAAAAATAACTTCATTGTTGAAAGTATTATATATGTCTCCTTTTTCTCCCCATTGACCTCTTCTAGCTGGCACTGCCCCTGCCCCAGGCCTTCACCACCCGATTGTCTTGTGTCCAGGGCTTATGCATATATGCATACAAGGTCTTTGGCTAATCTCTTCCCATCTACCCACCCACCCCCACCTTCTTATGAGGCTATTCAATTTCCTCCACCTCTTCTGTAACCAGCCTCTCAAAACTTTCTTTTGTCCAATCTTTTCCCATTGTCTGTATCAGCCATTCAGCACTCATCCAGAGCTACTTTAGATTTATAGTTAACTACTTCTGGCTGCCTACCACATAGTATGCTGGAAAATATTTAGTTGGAAATTTGAATATTCATGAGATATTCTGATTAGAGCACAGAGTTACCAAGTGCTACAGCAATAATATATTACCTTCGTCTATGAGCTAGAATTTCTTGTATAAGCAGCTTTTCCACTCTCCTTTAGAGTTCAAAGTGTTCTTTCTCTCTTTCCCATACTCTCTGCAAGGGATACCCTTTTTTTCACCACAAGGCAGCCTATAGGATCCTGCATTCTTCAGCAGTACATTTGTTTCAGGTTGAGTTAATCAATTACTGTCTTCTTTAGCTACTAAAGACTAGGATTAAAGTTTGAAATTGCCTCTTTCAACTACTTAAATTTTTAGACAATCTACAAATTTATCTAAAGGGGAACAGCTAAATAAATTATGGTAGATGTGTCTACTGGAGTTTCATATTGCTGTTAAGAATCAGGTAGTTCTCTATAAATATGCTATTATGAAATGATAGAATTTAAATTAAAAAAGGAAATTACATAAAATATAGAAGATATTGTGTCACTTTTGGTAAAAATACATATATTTGTATATTTATAGAAAAATGTCTCTGTAGATATATATCTCTCTAGCAGAAGGAAAACAGTCACTATTTATTTGTATTATTTTAATTATCAAAAGTATTTTTAAAACTATTTTTATGGTACAAACATCACATAATCTCAGAAAAGTTCTACCAAACTTCAAGAGAGACAATTCCTTTATTATTGGTTTGTTTGCAAAAGGTAATGGAAAAACCCTTGGATTGTTAAGAGCTATTTTTTTCTATCTGTATTTGCTATTTCATTTCATTTCCTCATTTGGAAACCATTTTTTTTGGTCACCTATTAGAACATTAAAAATTGCTGATTCAGAAACGAGTACTGGCTTATATATCCTAACCTGAGCCAACAATCAGTGTATGGCCTTGTGCGTGACCTCAGAACTGGCTTGGGGTGACTGAGCAATCTTAGCCTCCTGTTTGACAGTTGTTTGACACTCCCACTGGACAAAGTTGAGAAATCACACAGCCTTCCTGACTACTGGCAGCCACTCTACAACCCCAGGGGAACCAGCCTTCAGATGAAGCTGACTCTGAGGATGCAGAGTAGAGAGACAGGCTGTTTGGTGACACTACTGGGCTGATGGATTGGCCAACCCTGAAGCCTTCCCTACTCTGTATGTTCAATTATAGGCAATCAATTCCCTTCATTAGTTAAACCACCTTGGCTTGGTTTTTCTGTTAGTTGCAATTGAAGGCATCCTCTTAATATGTTTGTTTTTCTTCTGTTTGCTCAGCTTCATGTGATTTTCTCGGACTAGAATGCCTCTGAATTCTTCCAACTTGTAGCTCCATTCTACTTCCCTTTTAAAATTCAGCCCAGGCACTCCTCCGCTGGGAAACCAGCCCATGCCTGACCCTTTCTACCTTGCAACCCAGGTTGGTACTAGCTCCTCCTCCCGCTGTGGCTGTGTTCCTTTAACTGATGGGGTTTTAATTATCTGATTATATGTCTTCTTTCTTCACCATGGGATTGGGAGCTTTCAAAGACAGGGACTAAATGGTTTGCATTTGGCTGTGTATCCCTAATGCCAAGCATTAGGCCGAGCATTGCATAGATGCTCCATAAATATTTATAGACTGTGTGGTAGATGGTTAGGTGAATAAGTGAGTGAATCTTAACCATGGGTATATAAAAAATGTAGGATGGTTAGCTTCTAATTTTTATAATGGTTTTCTGTATTTTGCACAGAAACGAGAAAAACGTTTAAAAAGCAGATGGCTATTTATGCAGAAATTAAGATTAGACCTTTATTTTAAAAAAATCCATATTTTAAACTCCCTTTGTAAAAACGTATTAACCACAATTCATTAATAAATATTTATAATTGAAATAGCCGAAGACAAACCCCATACTGTTATTCTCTCATGAAAAATTAAATTGACTTACTCTTTTGATTAATTTTGAAAGCTTTGGTTTAAGGTTATAGGAGTCTGACAGAAAAATTGAAGCTGTGATTGATTTACATGACACACTTTTAATGGAAAATACTGTAAAACATTGCCAAAGCTCTCTGACATCTTCAAAGATGAACTCAGATGAGAAATGCCAGGTTTGTGGGGCAGAGAAAGATCTCTGTAAATAACCTTCACCTCAGACCCACCCTTTCTGAAAACCCTGGTTGCGAAGTGCTTCTACTTTCCTAACTGCTACCTACAGGAATAGCAGAGAACAGACATCACTTCCCTGCCTTACAAACAATGTTAATGCTAAGCTTGGTAAAAAGACTTCAAAGAGCAGAGAGAATATAAATAAATTCTGGATCTGTCCATAACATATTAAAGGTACAAGGCTGGCAGAAATCCCTTTTCTCTACCCCTCCTTGAGGACAGCTTGTATTAGTCATTTTTGTAAGCACACCGCCAGAAGAGATGTCAGACAGTAGGCATTCTAGGAATTGCTAAATAAAGGAACTGTTAATGGTGATTCTCGCTATGTAGTGGGATTACCTATGAGTGTTATTTTCTTCTTGGCATTCTTTAGCCTTTTCTACATTTTCTGCAATGGTGATGTACTTGTGGTGTTATTTTCATGAACTCAATAGAAGTCCATAGAGAGAGGGGCGGGGGAGGAAAGAAGATATTCTGATATTGGGAACCTCTTTGCTCTCTTCTGTAACTCAACATGCCTCTAATAACTGGTGCTTTTGTATATGTGGCCAACCAAGAGAGGAACAGGTCTGCATTCCAGCACTAGCCTGCCAGATATGCGGCTTACCTGATTTTCCCCTCCGGTTATCAGAATGTTTACTCTAATATCTACCTATGTAAGATCTGAACTCACAGGACGGTTACAGTGACAAGAACTAATATTTGCTGAGTGCCTAGTGAATTTGATGCTTAGGTTACCCATAAAATCTTCCCACAAACCCCAAGTCACATGGTGATGCTAATGAGTGACTTGAGTATGGGAGTGAACTTTAACTTCCCTATGATCCCCTTCCCTTCAAATAATTTTTAAAAAAATATATTTTATTGATTTTTTACAGAGAGGAAGGGAGAAGGATAGAGAGTTAGAAACATCGATGAGAGAAACATCGATCAGCTGCCTCCTGCATACCCCGCACTGGGGATGTGCCTGCAACCAAGGTACATGCCCTTGACTGGAATTGAACCTGGGACCCTTCAGTCCGCAGGCCAACGCTCTATCCACTGAGCCAAACCAGTCAGGGCCCCTTCAACTAAATTTAAGTAAAAACAGTAAATACATTCACCTCAAAGGCAGGAAGCCTTTATCAGATTATAACTATGCTCCTGCTTCCAAACAGCCAGAGATTATACAAATTTTCTCATTTAGTCACTGGAAACATAAGCTCAGAAATTGGTCATGTGCTAGTTCTCCAAATTCAACCTCAAGACAAATCCCTTCACCCCTCATCAATCAGACTTCCATCTCTAGGCCCCTTTTAGAAAAATGATCTACAGCTACCACCATGGATATTATTGTACTCATTTTACAGATTAGAAAAGATTAAGTAAACCACTCAAGGGCATGGTTAGTGAGAGGTAGAGCTCATAAGAGAATACTTGTCTTTCGAACCCCAAAGTTTGTCCTTTTCCTGCGGTACCATGCTGCCAAACTTTATAAAACTACAAAATGGTCGATCTAGAATGATAGGTTTAGAATTCACAGAATAAAGACTATTTATAGTTTATTATTTAGTCAAGTAAAGCAAAATGCTGAGTTATTCTGGTATTAACTACTAAACTCTCTTAACTAGGAAATAGAAAACAATCTCTCAGCCAACTGTGACTAAGGGAAATACTTTTCTTCTCTAGTTTAGTATCTCTTCTAGATTGGTCATTCTGTTCTGTTTGTTTATTTTTTACATGAACTGATCTTCTGAGGCCCAGACTATTCACATTTTAATGATCTCTATGTTGTAATGGCTTTTTTTTTTTATTTTGGACTTAAATATTAATTGCATAAAATATTTGTTCATTTATTCTCCTTTAAATTAAATATTAATCAACCATATTTCTCTTTCCCCAACTAGCTCTGTTATTACTTACTAGCTACTGTAGAGATCCACGTAATTCTGGAATGTAGAAAGACAGGTGATATTTCAAATTGCTCACTTCAAGTAAAAATTGAAAATTATCTATTTTTTGAAAATTAATTATCTGTATTTGAGCAATTTCTGACCTTATGTTTCCTGTGACTAAATGAGAAAATCTGTATAATCTCTGGCTTTTTGGAAGCAGGAGTATAGTTGTCATCTGGTAAAGGCTACCTGCCTTTGATGTGAATGTATTTACTGGTACCTCCAGTATGACAACTGAACATTCCTACCCTGACCACTGCAGGTGAGTGTGTGTGGACTATTTAGTCTCATGAAACAACCAGGATTCTTAAATAGGAAACTTGATTTTATCCCTGTGCCATTGTTCTTCACACATCTCATTACTACTATTAATTTCCTCCTCAGAGACATCTTATCTCTTTCCCATAGAATCCATGGATACGTTTTATAAGCCTTAATCAATCTTAGTCAGGAAAAAAAAAATGTCCAGGGGTTCTTCTTGAACACTTTCCCTTTGTCTGCACACATACCTGTATGTATACAAATGACCACGATGTGTTGTTACACACCCAGGCTCCAGATTCACATCTCCTAGGTTTGAATCCTGGCTCTATAATCTTCTTAGTATGGCTTTAAAGTTTAACCAAATCGTATTTATATAGTTTTTGCAACGCCAGGAATAAAACAGAAAACTTAAAAATTGGCCCCGAAATCTGATTTAAGGTGCTAGGAAAGTTTTTTTGTGGTTTTGTTTTTAGATCCAGTTCCTACCCCATCCCCCAGTTGATTAAAGAAGAGATTTTCCTTTTACATGGAGAATTAGAAATTTAAGTAAAGAAAATGTGAGGCTACATTTTACTTTGATGAAAGCTTACTTTGAAGGTCAAGTTTTTGCTTTTCTTTGGTCCTAGCTGGAATCTTGTAAAAGGAAGCCTCTACCCAAGGCGATGCCAATGACTCTGAACTAGTGAACACTTAATGTTTATGTTCATTTACATAGGGCTTTTTCCTTTCTGTTTAGTTTTAATTAGGTTCTTACTAAAGCAGGCTAATACACTTATGTAACCAAGTATGCTATAAGTAAAGCTTATTGACAAGTGTTTTAATTCATATGATCTTTCCAGAAGCAGGGTTTTGCTTTGTTTATTTTATTTATGTGTGTTTAATAGTTTTAATGAAATATAAATTTACATATCATAAAATACACTTATTTTAAGTATATAACTCAATGTTTTTTGGTAGATTAACAGAATTGCACAATCTTCACCACAATCCAGTTTTCAAACACTTGTATTGCTTAATAAGATCATTCATTTGCAGCCATTCTGTCTCCACTCAAAGCCCCAGTAGCAGATTTTAAGGAGAAAAAAAAAATCTTCTCTTAAAAATGATCTAACTCTCCTCCATTATATACTCTTTTGATTGGTGAGTAGGCCAGGGGACTAAAATTAACAAAACAAAATCAAGATTCACTTCAAACCAAGCTAGCTTATGAAGTTCAGTGTCTGCCCAGATATATCTATTTGTTTGTTTATTTTGCATCAAACCGTTTAGGTCGAAGTATGTTGGAAGAAAGATCTAAGAGGTGAAGCCAGTAAGTTGCATAGACTGCTTCTGTTTATCCCTAACTAAAACTCAATAAAAATGTATTTTAAATATTTATTTAAGCATATAATTGAAATGTATAGAGTTTTTAAAGAACATAAATTCACTTTTGAACATTATTTTTCAAATTCATTAATTTTTATTTAAAAATTTTATTTTGAACAGTGTTTCCCATACCTTTCCAATTATCACAAAATATACAATTATTTCAGCTAAAATTTAAAACAAAGGCATCTCATTATAAAGTCACTGAATATAAGGGCCAATTTCCCTGCATGATTATATACAACCAGGACACTACAGGTAGTTAAAAGTTGACCTTTTGAAAGGTAGGCTGGGGATCTTTTAGTAGAGACAACTGCCTCATCAACCTTGTTGACCTTGCAGAAGAGGTTACTCCTTAATGGCCATACAGACTTCTGAGTTATTAATTAACTACCTAGAAAAAAGTAATGAAAACATAAGTAGTGGGTTATAGGGTTAATATCAGGAACTATCTCATATCTCTCCCACCTGCTCGTGGGTGCTCTAAACAATTCCACTCAACAGTAAAATCTTTCTGTCATGGAAATAAGAATTATTCTATCACTCTATACATACATTTGTTAACAAATACATAATCCATAATAAAGAGCTTATATTATAGAAAGACCATGCAAGATAAAATTAAAAGCATTTTATTGTTTGAAGATATTTGAATTGTGTTCTACACTAAATAGGATGAGCAAAAGCACTTTAATCTTTCTATAATAAATCAAGAAGATTTCAGGAAGAAAATTTCAGAAGTTTGTTGTAGGTACATGATAGACTCAAAAACTATAAAACTGGGTCATGAAATGACAATAGGCAGAACTCTGGTGATATCTAAAGAATGAAATTTTATTACCAATGTAATGAATGGTAGGAGACCTATATAAATATGACCTATTTCAATTCAATTCCTTTCTTTCAAATCTACAAGTATTTGTCGATAGCTTATTATATCAAAACCACTGTTCCAGATCCATAGGCAATATACTAGGCCATATAAATAAAAAAAATAGGAGAATTTCTTCTCAGTTAGTGCTCAACAAAACACAGCTGTGACCTAAAACATGCCAGCCATCATACTGCCTATCTTTTGGCCCAAAGTTAAAATTGTGTAAGGGTCATCATCATACCTATTTTCTCCCTGGGCTGAATAGTCAAGTCTTCAGATGGAGAGGCTCCTTTAGGTAATACTAAAAATAACCCAGGTAGCTCTAAATTTTCCTGCATAACCTTGAAGCTCTACAAGGTACAATTTCCACAAGTTTTCAAACTGTGCCAAATTTGATCAGTAAGTCACCAAATCCACATACAATTTTGAAATTATATATATTTAGAGGAATTCTTAAGATCACTGATGAATGAAAGTCGCAGGATAATATTGGCATTGTACAGAAGCTCTGAATTCTGAGCAGGAGGAAGGCCAGAAGCCGTGGTGAGGAGGAACGTGTCAGGAGAGCTGACTCTGAAGGCGGGTTCCGGAGGCAACTGGAGAACGTTTCACTGGGCCTCTTGATAGTTTGTTCCTCACTGCAAACATTTTCCAGGTCACTCTGTTTTTACCCAGGAAAATCTATTCATTAGTGAGTCAATGGGCTTACTAATTGTCTACCTTTTAAAATACAACTAACTTTTAAGAGAATAAGAAGGCTAATAGTCACAAGTTAATGAGAATTAGTTTGAAAATTTTAATACAATTGCTTTCCTTCCAATAACTCAAAGTAACTGCATTGTCAGAATGCTAGTTTTTATTTATTTGAGTAGTTATAATACAAATATGTGATATATTAAAAGGCTAATATGCAAATTGTCCCCTCCACCGGAGTTCGACTGGGAGTTTGACCAGGGGGCGGGGCTGGCTGGCCAACTGCCCGCGGCCCCTCCCCCTGGCCAGCCTGGCTTGATCGGCCCTGATTGAGGCAGGCTGGCTAGACCCCACTTGTGCATGAATTCATGCACCAGGCCTCTAGTGTATGTATATATATATATATTTGTTTTGTTTTGTTTTGTTGTTGTTCAGATCTTTAAAATTTAAAAAGAATTGTAACATACTCTGATGGTAATAATGTCATGTGACAAAAAAGACACTGTTGGTTGCCTACTATCAGTTGCTTGTATGTAAAACCCTGACTTGGGGTAATCCCCAAATCTCATTTTGACTCAGGGTCAAGTAAAAAAAAGTCTAAACCAATCATGGTGTATCATTTGCCTTACCAATGATTTATTTGGGGTGAGCTCAGACCTCATTTCTGGCCAATAGTTATGAGGGAGCTCTGTGAAAGAGCTTTCAAAAAGGTTACTTTGCTCTAAGGGGGTGGGGAAGATGAAGTATTCACAGGAAGAAATAAGTCCCCTTGCTTCCATCTGATGTCATTATATTTGCAGATAAGGCCACATTTCAGAAGGGAATAATCAGAGCTATAGAAGTCCTCTCACAACCAGGAGGCTGCTATGTCCCCATGCTGAAAATGGCTGACAGAAAAAAATGGAAAGTTGTAGGGTCTTTAGTCGCGTTCGTTAGCCATTAATTTAAATATTCCAGTAGTTGCATACTCGTAGGATATTGTGTCATAAGAATGAATTCATCTGTCTTATTGTTTAAGATAATTGAGTCAGAGTTAGTGGTTACTGGTAACTGAAATCATACTGATACCTGTGAATTGGTTAGATCCCTAATTTAGAGATATGATAACTGAGGTTCATAGATTAAGGAACTTGACCAAGACCACATGGCAAGTTGCATGTATGTGACATAGTTGCAATTTCACATTCCAAGGGTTATAGGGATTCCATTTAAGGCTGTATCAGTATCGATGAGTAAAAATAGTTAACTGTTGGGGGGTATTGGACACTTTGGAAAACTAAGTAGACTTATTCTTCTATCCTCCTCAAAATAGGAATGCTGTGGTAGAGGGCTTAGGGCATCAGAAAGAACACTGGGAGATTGGAGGAAAAGGAGTAGCGAGGTATCAAGCTCACATTTTGCCTGTTTTGAAATTTTGTCTAAAGCTAGCCTGAAACTTATGAAAAAAAATTAAACTCTTCCTCCTCCTTTTTCCTATTTCACGTGTATTTCTACCCCCAGGACATCCGCCATTGATGAGTAGTATTGGTAATTCTGTTATATTCTCTTTAATAGCACTGTACTTGCCAAATGACTTATGTAGAACCTGTTGGTGATAAGGAAAATGACCCATTTAAACTAATGGGAAACGATAAATTTATAAAAGAATGAATGGGCAAATGTCAGGGAACAGAAAGGTAGAGAGCACTCCTTGACTGAACAGGGTTTCAAGCCAGGAGTTAGGAATCTATCGGGAACTTGTGTGTGCCATTACATAGGAGTGTGAGGAGACATGGGCTCTTTCCTAATTTATCTACCTCTCAGTGCAGATCCGCTTTTCTCTCCTCCTCATGCACAGGGTCAAAAGATGCATTCTCCCAGCCTGCGCCCCCAACCACCACCACCCCACCAGCCAAGTTAGTATGACCTTACAGCAAATGCTCTGTTAGAATGGACCCATTCTCCCTGCAGCTCAATCCTTAATCCTGAATTCCTAAGGGGTAGAATAGGTCTGGCCAAGCTGAACTTCTGGATTGGTTTCACTCTAATGAGACACGCCTACTTTTGTCCAATCAACTGTTGCCATAGGTAACAGCCACCTTGAACCATCATAGTCACTTCCATGGTAAGAAACAGGTCTCAGAGAAGTGGCTGTAGCTGGAAAGTACCCTCAAATGAAGTCTAACCAGTATATAAAAATTCATTTTATGTTGTTACTTAATGATCTCAAAGTTTCTAATAGCCAGTTTGTAAATAAAAATGTCAACACAATTCAGTGGTCATAAGTGGGAAACCCCCTTTTAGTGGTGAAGACTTAAAAAACCAGGCATCTCTGTTGATAATAACTTAGTGTGGATAATGGCATGATTGTGACAAAAACCTCAGAGGCCATAATTGCTAGTGAATCTCACCATTTTTCAAAGGGCAATGATATGTGTAATTTATAATTACCCATTGCACTTAGTACATACATTACAAATACAAAATATTTATATATTTGTACATAGTTGAGGAGAATGCAAAAATAAATATATTTTATATGGAAAATATATTAAAAACTAAATTCTTACATAGATTGTTTGATTGCATTTAAGTAACTAACTCAGCAACATGCCTTCAGACTATACATGTAATGCTAAAATTTCAGATAAACAATTGAAATACAATACTGTAATAACATCAGAAAAAAATATTTTAAAATGGTGGGAATGAGTAATGTTAAAGCTGAGCCACACTATAAATGACACCAAGCATGCAAAATATATAATTTAAGTCACAAAACACCCTTATGTGAAATAAATTGAAATTAAATGTTAATGAAAGTTAAGCAAGTACAGGTATAAAAACTGTTAAGAATTATATAGGTTATAAATTTTTATCATTAGATTTTTGTAAGCTGAAATTCATGTTCTCTATGTGTCAAAACCAGTATGAATTTTGTTTATCAAAAATGTTTTTCAACTGTCACAAATTTTAGGAGCACAATGACTCAGATAATAAATCCTGACATGATATGTGAATCTTTGAGAGTATATATTCTATGTGTGAAAATATATTAGGAAAAACCTAGATAATGTGAAATTCATTTTGTAAATTGAAATAGGCAATAATATAGTCTTGATGAGATTTCCAGGGAATTTGAAAAGAAATTCTATATTGAGTAGATCTTTTTAAGAAGTAATGGCTTAAGATTTCAAAGTAAAATGACAGGAAATGTCAGAATTAAAACACATGTATTCATGTACTGTATGCAGAGGGCATACCTAGGATGGGAGTTGTTTCAGCATAAAAGTGAAAATAAAAATCATACCACCCAATTAGAAAAATCAGAACTGCACAGACATTTACCCAGTACGGCAAAGACAAATGCCCACTTTTTTTCAGAAGCTAGGGCAATTTTATTCTTTCGTTAGTTTCCATTTTCACTAATCCTTGCCCTACCTGGATTGAGTGAATATGCCAAAATACTATGCAAAAAACTGTTCTTTGTTTCAGCTTAATAGGGAACCAGAAATACAGAACAATACAGGGGTTCTTCACTGAGCATTGTAAGCACTGTAGGCATGAAACATTTGAAGTATTCTGGTCACGTTTTAGATAAGAATGTGAATTATGTATATTGAAATGCCCTTAAATCTCCAAGTCTTTTGGCCAAGTTCACCATGGCTCTAACTGAAGAGGGACATTTTATATCTTAAAGTAGGAGCTCAGTGCACGAATTCATGCACCTTGAAAAGAACTGTGAGCCACACGCAAGGCTGCTGTGGCACAGGGTTGGGTCTTGGCCCTCCTGCCACGGCCCCCGGTCCCCTGTCTGCCGGCAGCCCTGCTCCTGCCGCCGCTCCCATGCGCTAACAGCACTGGCCCCATCTGCACCCACTGATGGTGCAGAGTAATAGGGGCCGGTGCTAGCAGTGGGTACAAGCAGGGCTGGCGCCATCAGCAGGTGCGAGTGGCGGCTGCTACCCCGATTGCCCCTCAGGAGTAGGGGGTGGTGGAGAAGGCCTCAGGGGTGATCGGGGCCAACAGCCACAGCTTGCACCCGCTGATGGCACTGAGCGATTGGGACCGGCTCGAGGTGCTGGCAGCAGGTGAGAGTGATGGCTGCCCGTCCTGGTCGCCCCTCAGAAGCAGGGGGAGGTAGAGAAGCCCTGAGGGGTGATTGGTGCTGACAGCTGCAGCTTGCATCCGCTGACGGCGCCGAGCGATCGAGCGATCGGGGGGGTGGCTCTGGCGCCAGCAGCGGGTGCAAGCAGGGCGGGTGCCAGCAGCAGGTGTGAGCGTCCGGTGGGACCGTAGTGTGTGGGAGCAAAGAATTTTCAGTAACCACCAAAGGCTTGCCCCAGTGACAGCAACCAGCACCCTGCTTTGGTCTGGTGCCCCTGCTCACCTGCTCCACCATCCTGCCGCAGCCAATGCCCGCCATGTTCCACGCTCTGCTGCCTACTGCCGATTCCTGCCATGTTCCACTCACACCCCCTGGTGGTCAGCACACGTCATAGCAACCAGTGTTTCAGTTGTTCGGTTGTTCTGCAGTTTGTCTATTTGCATATTAGAGTTTTATATATATAGATGAGTCTGAGTCTGCTGTGATCATACCAGAGAACTTCTTCTGGAAAGCCTAGCCCTCCACGCAGGAGCCAAAGCACACTGGTTTCTGGGATACCACCTCCAAGTCTGAATCTATTATACCTTCAAGCAGTTATTTTGTGCATAGTCTTCAGGAAAGTAAAGGCATATCTGCAGAGATCTCAAATGGGCGCTGCCAGAAACCCTCAGCCACTTCTGGCACCCAAAGGCCAATTAAGTGCATTCTGTCTCTCATGCTTACAATTTTAGGACAGGAACAATAAGTAAACTCCTCCAGTCACCCAATTCTTCAATATTTGGTTCATACTTACTTTTCCTTGTCCTGTTTTTCTACTCTAATTTGCCTACTTTTCTCCTGTCATTTTCTTTGTTTTGTTCTTTGAAACTTTGAATTCAGTTGCAAATAAACTCTTCTCTATTATCATCTTTCTCACAGTCACTCTATGGTGGTGGTGTCTCCAGCCTGGGTCTGTTTGTGGGTTTACAATAATCTTCTTATCGAAGTAAAATCTATATTTTTATATAAGTCCCAGATTGTAAGTGTATAGTTCCATGAGCTATAAGTACTTTGGTCACCTCTCCAATCAAGATATAGAACATTGCCATCATTCCAGAAAGTTCCTGCAAGGACCTTTCCAGTCAATTGCTCACCCTTTCCTCTAAGCAACCATTTAAAAATGTTTATCAATATAGATCAGTTTTACCTGATTTAGTATTTCATATAAATGTAACCATGTAGTGTGAATTACTTCATCTGGTTTCTTTAACTCAGCATAAAACTTTTGAGAATTGTTTATGTCATTGTCTGTATCAGTAGTTAATTCTTTTTAATTGTCCAATAGTATTCCATTGTTGGGATGTACTTCCTAACACTTAAGTTGTTTTAGTGTATTGCTTTCAGGATTAAATCTGTTATGAACCCTCATGTACAAATCTTTTTGTGGACATATGTTTTCATTTCTCTTGAGTCTTAGAATTGGATTGCTGATTCTGAGGGAATCTGGTTCTTACAGTAAATTAACCATGACCCTCCGGTTTTATAAATCAGTCCAGTGAACTTAGTCAAGGTTCACCTGTGAGAGCTGGGATCCCTCTAAGCATGATGACAAATAGGGCTTATAAGACAGAAGAACATCATGACACTAGCTGGTCTTTGCAGTAGGTTTCTCTTCTGCCCACTGTGGATTGTGTTTATTTCCACCTGAAGCTCTGTACATTTTACCGTTCTGCCTGTCCTGTGTCACACTCCCACCTACATGCTACCATTCATTGTGTCACTGTGGGGAGAAAAACTTTTCCTCTTCCCACTTGGGTACAGTGTTTGGGGGCCTGTGAATTAACTGACAATAGACCGATTAAGAGGAGAAAAGACAGGGTTTTATTTATGTGTGTGGTGTATACAGGCAGGAGAGTTTAAAGATAAATAACTCACTCAATAGCCAGAGATAAAAGGTTTATATATAAAACTTAAGAAAGAAGGGTGGATGTTTATGGTTTCAATGGGAAGGTATGGAAGGCTCTATTGGGCTCTTGGATGCTAATAAAAATTGGGCAATCTGTTTCTGTGGTAGCTGAATTCACAGAAAAATCTCTGGAGTGAGCATTAGTGGCAGCTGTATTTTCTGGAGGCTCTGCTTTAGTCAGATAAGGGAAATTCAGGTTAGATTTACTTCTGCAAATGTTTTTACTTGAAATAATCTTTATACTAACTCTGGAAGGCTGAGTGGGACTGCATGTTTATCCTATCTAAAACATCCCTAGAAGTTTGACCCAAAAAAGAGGCTGGGTTAGTTGCTGTGGAAAGAGATTCCGGTTAGAGGTTGTAGGGCAGGGATTCTGCAAAGGGAGAGAAATCAAAGATTAGTGGCTGGAGCAAACTATAAACCCAGTTTTTAAGTCCAGAGGGCAGCCTGTTGAGAAGATTTCTGGGTGTTGGGCTCAAAGCATCTTGAGTGAGAATTGTGGTGGAATTGTCATAGTCACGATCATTATCTGGAGCAGAGACTGGAAGATGAACATTTTCTGGGAAATTCCTGAGTAGCCTGCAATGTTGTGGTGATAAAGCCTTTGAAGTTATATCAAGTTATCCAGGGCTTCAAGAAAAGGCAGTTTTAGTTTTCAGTGGTGCCAGCTCAAGAGGGTAGGAACCATTAATTACTGACAAAAAGTACAAGATGATAGGATCTACTTTTCAAAGAGGTGAAAATATATTTTGTTCAGAGACAATGAACAGGACTAGAACCCGATAACTCACAAGGATGGTTTGTGGTTGCCCATTTAAACATAAAACATCTCTCCACGATCACCCCCATTTTGACCAAAGATAATCAAAGTAAAATAACTTTTGTTTATAAAGTAAGTCCAGTCTCATTAAATTTAGCCTGGTCATTTATATAAATAAGTACAGTAAGAATAATAACTGATCACATAGGCCTTTTAAATTTTTCCTTGCTGGAACTTTCATAAGGAATTTCAGATTGGACTTTTAAAATTCTCTCAAGGCTGGGGTGCCATGCTAAGAACTTACCAATCAGACTTTACCTTCATTACTATAGGTTTGGATGAATTATTTTCTTCTCTGGGTTCCCCAAACAGCTTAATTTTCCTGGGCCTGTCAGGAAGTGACCTTCCTTACTCATCAGTAATATCTATAAGTCAGATACCAAGCTGGTTTTTTCAAGAGGGTTTTGTAAGCATTGGCTCCATAAGGTCAAACTTAGTTCCTTAAAACTATGTGCTCATATCTGATTCTATGCACATCATTCTCAAATATGAGAGTCCAGCCAAAGCCAGGAGATATTACCGATTCTTCTCAATTATGTCCTGTTTATATGGAAAACATACACTTACTGAACTTATGCAAATAACTATATGGCCAAAAAAATTCAGATACTTATGCATTTCTGAATTCTGGAGGGATAGGTAGGGAGAAAAATATAAATGTTTCACTTTTGTTTATAAAGGTATAATCTACTAAATTGTTGTCTGTTATAGATAACACTAGATGCCTGGTGCACAAAATTCGTGCAAGGTGGGGGTGTCCCTCAGCCCAGCCTGCACCCTCTCCAATCTGGGACCCCTCAAGGGATGTCCCAGTAGGATCGGGCCTAAACGGGCAGTCGGACATCCCTCTCACAATGCAGGACTGCTGGCTCCCAACTGCTCACCTGCCTGCCTTCCTGATTGCCCCTAACCGCTTCTGATTGCCAGCCTGATCACCCCCTAACCACTCCCCTGCCAGCCTGATTGATGCCTAACTGCTCCCCTCCCAGCCTGTTTGCATCTAACTGCCCTCCCCTGCAGGCCTGGTTACCCCTAACTGCCCTCCCCTTCAGGCCTGATCACCCCTAACTGCCCTCCCCTGCAGGCCTGGGTTCCCCCAACTGCTCTCCCCTGCAGGCCTGGGTCCCCCCAACTTCCCTTCCCTGCAGGCCCGGTCGCCTCCAACTTCCATCCTCTACTGGCCTGGTCACCCCTAACTGCCCTTCCCTGCAGGCTTGATTGCCCCCAACTGCCCTCCCTTGCAGGCCTGGTCCCTCCCAAATGCCCTCCCTTGATGGTCATTGTGGCGACCATCTTGTGTCCACATGGGGGCAGCCATCTTTGACCACATGGGGGCAGCCATCTTATGTGTTGGAGTGATGGTCAATTTGCATATTACTCTTTTATTAGATAGGATAAGATAAAAGAGAAAGGGATTCCTTAAATCCAAAAAAATAAAACATTAAAGAACTAGCCATGTTCCAAACAAAAGGCCATAAAAATTATAATCATTCTTCATCAGTTCATTTAGTCACATTTTATCCATTCTTGTTCTGCTTGATTGTGGGCTAGCAGTTTAATGAACCCATTGGCTTCTCCACTAGAATTCTGGAAATCCTTTCTCTGTCCAGGGGGATGATCTCAAAGTTATTTAGGAAATGCCATTAGAATCCTGTACCCAGAGTACCTGTCATAACCCCTCCCATGGGTCTCTGAAAAGTCCCTTTTTGAGGAAGAAGCATTGTAGCTTGTTGCTGATTACAAGAGCTTTCAATAAAGCATTAAAATAAAAATAATTAAAAAACTATCTGGGAACAACAAAAGACTTAAAATGGCTGCCCTTAAAGATTTGATGGCAGATTATTATAAAAATAATGCAATTGACAATGAAGTTTTGTTGGTTCTGTGGCATACAGCACTTTAAGATAATAATTGGAATTATGACTGATAATGTCATGTGAGGAGATATCATGGACATCTACGACATGGACAAATTTCTATGAATTTTATGTAACTTTGAGACACATATTAAACACATGTCCCATACAAATATAATCTAGGGAATGTTAAGTATCTCTTATTTGACAATGTTTTCTATGCAATTAAACATATAAAATAAGCCTTATTATGTAAAAATGTAAGATGAACAAATAAATCCTTTCATGTTTTCCAGAGACAGTCTTGAAAAATCTTTAAGATCAAAATTTTATTTGGGATTTGATTTTTGGAATAAATATCAAATAAAACAGCAATGTGTTTTTTTAATAACTTCTTGAATTTTATGTTTCCATTTACTTTTCTTTAAAAATATATATATTATTAAAGGGCAGGAGACGAAGAGAGAGATAGAAACATCAATGATGAGAGAGAATCATTGATCAGCTGCATCCTGCACACCCCCTACTGGGGATCGAGCCAGCAACTTGGGCATGTGCTCTGACCAAGAATTGAACTGTGACCTCCTGGTCCATAGGTTGGCTCTCAATCACTGAGCCACTGTGACTTGGCAGCAATATGTTTTTTTTAAGACAGAGAGAAAAAAACAAACTCTAGTTTTATCTCAATTAAAGCCCATTTAATTGATAATAAATCCATTCAATCTTAGCTAGCTTGACCATATGAAATAAGATTCTCTCTCATTCTCTCTCCTTTTTATTCTTTCTTCACCACAGACTACAATGTTCTAGAGCCATTCAGGTGTTTTTCCTTCATTGCCCTCCTTCTCATTCTAGAACAACCTTTAAACAACCTCTAAAAAACCAGTTTTAGGACAATATTACTCTATTTTTTTCCCTTAACAAAAACACATCCTACATTCCTGAAATACCTTTCATGCAGAGTTTTTACCCTTCTCCCTTTTTATTTTTAGTAGTTGTATCGCCAAAGTTCGTTTTCCAAAATGCAGATGAAATCATATTACTACCTAACATTCAACAATGGCAACATACTGGATAATATTCATTCCTATTCAAGGAAGGTCCTCTTTGACTAAGATTTTGCCCAACTCTCTATAGTTGCCTATTATTATACACTCTTCATACTTCTGCTTTCTAAGGGTTATTCCATGAATAGACTGTTTTTTTCCATACATCCAAATCCTAGCACATGGTAGTTCCGCTCACTGAAATTTCCCCTCCACCTCTGATCAGAAGCAAATTTCTACGCCTCTTTTAAAAGTCAATTCACTTGTTTCCTCCTTTGTGAAGATTTTCCAAACGTTTTTTAATTCACAATTGACACTTCTTTCCCATGGCATCCATTGCAGTTTATGCCCACCTTCCTTCCAGCAATTGTCACATGGTATTATTTTGTCAATTCTCATATTTGTCTCATTGTAATACAATTGCTTGAGGTCAGGAATATTATCTTTTATGCATCCCCATCAACTATTACAGTGCCTTGCAAAAATATGGTGGGCCAAAAAACAGTTGTTTTTGAATGAGTGAATAATTGAATAAATGAAGTTTTTGAGCACTCTGCAGGTTAAGCAAATTCAGGAGGCTTATATCTGATAGTGCTTTAAAGTATAGCAATTTGATATAAGCCTCTTTATTTTATATTGAGCCTTATGAAAACCAGTGACAGGAGTGGAACAGATATTACTTCCATTTCATATTCAATAGGTGAGAAAATAGCCATAGAAAGGGTCATAGAGCTGGCTAGTAACAGAGATGGGGGTAGAACTGTGTTGCCTAAAATAACAATACATATTCCATAGTTCTCTGTTTTTTTTTGTTATGTTCTTCTTTTTGTACCTTGTACACGTTCCTTAACGTACACACACACACACACACACACACACACACACACACACTGAACTATGTCATAACACTATAAGACACAGACTAGCAAGTACTTTAGAAATCATGTAATTTACCCCCTTATAGTGATAGCAATTATTTATTTGCCTACCATGAAACAAACGCCATCTACATCATCTCATTTAATGTGAATGACTGGTCTCCTTGTACCAGTGTTATTCCTCCACAGTTGCAAATAGGTACCATTTTGTCTCACAGCAGGCTTAGGTGTGAATAAAATACACTTCTTAAGGCTATACTAGTACATTCCTTAGAATGTTGAGTCCTCCTCCCTTGCATTGAGGTGTTAAGAAGGAACTAACACACACACACACTCACTCTCTCTGTCTCTGTCACTGACTCTGTCTCTCTCTGCCCCTCAGCCCCTCCCTCCTGTCGACCTCCACCCCCTAGACTATAGGGGAGAAGAAGTCATGCTTGATAGATTTTTATAGCCCCACCTTTCCACAACCTGAGTGAGCTGTGAGAGGCAGCCCTCTGACTTGAGGAGTGCAGACCAAATGACAGGCTAACCTGCCATAAGTGAGCCTGGGAGTCAAGTGTGAACCTACACACCAACCAGGCTGTGATATTCACCTCCTGTTTATCTGTGTCCCAAAAGAGACCATGGGAACCACCTTCTCAGTCACATATCTTCTTGACTTAACTAGTCAGGCACCCCTCCAGAATAAAGGATGTTGTCCTGAATGCTAGTTTTCATTGTTATTGTTTTTCTGTTTTTGTTTTGTTTTAGGTTTGTTTTATGTTTTCTTACCCATTGTCACTACAACTCTAGTCCAGTCATACAAGGCAGTCAGAGTAAAAAGTTTAAAGCCAGCATAAATCAAGCGGAAGTTATCATAAGTGAATACTTCAAATTAAAGAAGAAAATACCTAACATTAAAACCTTAGCCCTGGCCGGTTTGGCTCAGTGGATAGAGTGTCGGCCTCCGGACTGAAGGGTCCCAGGTTCGATTCCGGTCAAGGGCATGTACCTTGGTTGCGGGTACATCCCCAGTAGGGGAGTGTGCAGGAGGCAGCTGATCGATGTTTCTCTCTCATAGATGTTTAACTCTCTATCCTTCTCCCTTCCTCTCTTTAAAAAATTAATAAAATATATAAAAAAACACACAAAAAAACTTAAAGGGTAAATGTATGTTACTAAAAGAAAACTCAAAAGTGAAAAGGCAATATCATGCTCAAAACTCAGTCACAAAGTTCATTACCACTCGTCTGTGTTATGATCATAAAGAATTATTAATTGTTAAACAATCAGCATAAACATGGATTTGCTTTGTGTGTTTTATTTCTGACCTGCAAGTTTCTGTACCTCTTTTAGGTACTTAACACACAGTGTCTGTTAATATCAAAGACATAGCTATTCCCTGGTGTTTGTGGGTACTTGGGTTTCTCAATACAGGAACATAGAGAATTTATAGCATAGTTTGAAAAAGAAACAAGCATGCTGTAGTGATACTTTCAAAATCTAGTATACATGCTTATATTTTTCTGCAGGTGGGAACAAAGACTAAAACATAGGAAGTTCTTTTCTGATAAATTGTACTTTTCTATCATTGGAACTTCACAGTAAAATAATTTTTAAAATTTATTGCATGAAATTTAAATGCTTCCTTTTTATACTTGAAAATCTAGGTGTGCTTTTTTTGTCATTTGCATGACAAAACAAAAGCTTTCTGTACTTCTTATATAAGTGAATTACTGTGCTAGGTTATCTAAGACAAAAGCATGTCAACTGCTAACAGTTTTGAAACAAAGAATAGAGATGGAAACTACTGTTTCTTTGGATCTACCCTGTGTCTCCCAACCCTACGGAAAAGAAAAGAAGCCAGGTGGTGACAATTTTATCATCTGATAGCAGCCCAATTGTTTATTATAGACTGCAAGCATATTAATTCCTTATTCAAGTTCACATTATTTTTAATGTAAGTTTAATGGAAGGGGCAGCAGTTCTTGCTATGTAACTTATGAAAGATAATAAAAGCTGGCTTTGTTTTCTTAGGCTTCAAAAAACCTACCAAATTTACACAGAGAATGTGATATACAGCGATGACACAAGCTATACTCCTGTTATCAGAAAATAACACAATTGAATTGCACTGGGCCAGCTCAAGTTGTCATATCATGTTGCTATTGTTTCTTATAAAATAAATAGCTTTGTTTATCATGGGGCAGTGTGACATGGCAGTGCAAAATCATATTCCATGCTGTGGCAGCAGAGAAGGGAGAAGGTGCCACCACTCAGCTAAACCTGCCAAGTCCTTCGGAATTCCCTTGGAATTTTTATTAAAGCCCACGTTCTTTGCACTTTTCTCACTGGCCACTCTACATCTTCTGCAGCCAAATTCACAAATATCTTCACTCATAAACCCCCAGAGTGCCCATATCCAAAGAAACAAAGGTCTTTCTTAGGAAATGCTTGAATACAAATTGATTTCACCAGGGGCAACCCAACTGCATTGTGTCGTCTACACTTACATACTAGTATAACCAATTAAACTGCTCTTTCAGCACAGTTAAAATGTAGCTTTTAAAAGTTCCTTTATATATAAAATACAGTGCAGAAATCTTTCAATGCACCATTCATAATAATAATTACGTTTACCTGTCTCTCTACCTCCTCTTGATTTTTCTCATTTTATCCCCAGCATCTTGTGGCTTTTCCTTTGTTAGTTGCATTATAGAACTTTACAGTGAGGGCACAATAATGAGAAAAAAAACGAATGGGAAAATTTATAATTAAGCAGTCTACAGAACATGTCTGCATGAAGCAATGGAGGCAATTTACAACATTGGTCATCCCTATAGGAAAAGCTTTTGTTGTAGTAAGGCACATTTTTATGCTGATAGACTATTGGACCTAGAGTACACTCATTATAGTTTTTCCATAATTTATCTATATTCTATGCCCTGAAGTGAGGATAGAAGTGAAAAATCAAAATCCAAGTACATTCATAATGGGAATATTTTTTTCCTACTGAGTAGTGGAAAAATTCATGTACTCCTTTTTGGACACTAAATAAATGGTCATTTTACTTCTTTATTGTGTGTGTGCGCGTGTGTGTGTGTGTGTGTGTGTGTGTGTAGTTCACATATATACATGTAATATATACACATACATATTTTACATATACACACTATTGAATAAATGGCATGTATATATTATATAAATATATAAATATACAGATAGTACCTTGGGAGAGACTATAAGATGTCATAACTATAGGGTTCATATCTTGGAATACGCTTCCCTACATGAATCTCAAGGGATCTTTAAAAGGGTTAATTTCTAAAACATGCCCACTGATCACATTTCACTTTCCTTATTTTAGAGAGTTGTGACCAATGATAGAGCAAAGAAAAATATAAGCATATAAATAAACGGGTAAGGGTAGTAAAAAGTCCATTTCCTCTTCTTGAAAAAAGCATCCCAGTTTTTTGCCACCTTCCATTGAACTCAGTCTTCATGGGACTAGGAAGCCAATGAGTGAGCCTGTGAACCAAGCTAGGTCATTCAACGCAGTCTCTTCTTGGAATTAGAATTTTGAGCAGAGTGTCACCAGAATAGAAAATAGCCAGATTTTATTCATCTGGAAAAGTTTTATTCAAGCCACTATTTGGGCATTTCTAATGCCACGGAATCCCTACCTCACAAAGGGCTCATTATATTTTCAACTAGCTTTTACTGTTGAAAGGTTCCTCATTAATGTTAAACCTAATCTTGTAACTTCCACCCTTTGGTTGGTCTAAAATCTGTCACGTATGGCTATACAACATTATCTAATTCATCTTCCATGACAGCATATTAATTATTTAAAGACACTATCATAATCTCCCTTGTCTTCTCCTTGCCAAGCATCCCACTTTATTCAAATGTTTCTTATAGATGTGGTTTCTGGACCCTTTATCACATGGATTCAGCTCCTTAGGATACCACCCGATTTTCAATATCCTTTTTAAGTTGTAATTCCCAGAAAAGGAGCCTAAAACATGCGGTCAGTGTCAAATATGCAGCTACCTTTTCCTTTCTTAAACTATAACCTGGGCTTCTGTTAATCATTCTAAAGCTGCTTGAGTTATTTTGAAATTCACATTACCTATACAGTCTCCCACTCCGTTTGCCATAAACTGAAGTCTTCTCATATCATTTTTTTTTTCTGTATGAATCCTAAATCAGATCTCCTTAGTTCTTAAATTTGCAATTAATCTTTTCAACCTTCATTCAACATGCTACATTCATTTATGTAAGAAACAAAATGCTCTGCACACGCCAGGTACCTAACAAATGTCTGTACCTCCCTTTCACGTGCACCTCTTATCACAGAAGTAATGTCACATTTGCCATGTGATTCTGTGAGAGTGGGGCCTATGCGTTATATTCCCATCACTTAGCAAAGGGACTAACATACAGTCGTTGCTCAAGAACACCTTTTCTTTCCATAATTCTTTGCCTGCATTGCCATAATGCTGAAAACAAGCCGATTTAGAGAAACAGTTTGGTGGCATCATCAGTCAATTAATTCAAAACAGTTAACCAAGTGACTTGATGGTGACAATGTTTGATTGAAATAATCTCCCTAATAAAGGTCAGTACCATTAAAAACCCAAAGTTCATGGCAGATTTCCACCATATGTCCCATTTAACCTAAGAATGTAACCTTTGTGCCAAGCAACTAACAATGCCATAGCCTGACAAGCATTTTTTTTATTGAGTAAAGTGGCTGTTCACATGCTTAGTCTCTACAATACTGCCTTATAATTAGTAGGTTCACAATTCTGATGGCCACTGCTACACCATGTAAGCTACAAAGGAGAAATACTTTATTTTCTTAGTCTTATCACTTACGAAAATTTTGATTTGAGCATCTATAATTTGTAAGGCATATAATCCATTCCCATTTCTTTAAGTAAAGAAAAATTTAAAGGCATCTCCAGAAAAAAATAACTTTAAGAGAATAAATGTAGCAAAAATAAACCATAGACACTATTGGTAGAAACAAGCTTCTCACCAACCTAAAACTTCTAATTAAAATTGGGCTGTCACAATTTTATATCATACACCAACTTGAACCACATTATTTCATAAATTAAACTTGAATTATCAAATGATTTTAGAATTTGGGAAGCTTTTGATCTTTTTTATTAAATTCTCATACTTCTGGAAGAATAAGCAGACAACCCTCCTATTTTTAATAACATAACATCGGGTGCTTCTTGAAAACGAGGCACAATAGAGAGAGGGACTGTTTATGAGTCAGAGAAACATGTGCTACTGTCAACCTGAATAAGAACCATCAGATATTTCTGGTGATGAAAACCTGTCAGTGAGGTGACCCAGGCCACATTCCATTCCTTTTATTTTCAGAGATGAGATGGATTTGAAAACCATAACCTGGCTTCTTGATGCAAGGACTCGCCACATGAGATAATCTCCAGCACATTACTATTGGCAAGCAGATCTTTCACCCTTTTGTCTCCATGCATTACAGAAAATGTTAAATCAGTTTGGTGTCCATATAAACTTTTGATCCTAGGAACAGCCTAGGGTACCATCATTATCTTCCCGAGGACCATGTATAGGCCTTCAGTAGGTAGTACTAATTTAATTTCTCTACTAAAGGAAAAAGTAGCTGATTTTCTAGATCAATATTTGATTGAATATGTTTGAAATGTTAGCAGATAAAGGCCCCTTTTCTGGTCCAAAGACTTTTTGAACCACAGAGGTATGGCGTTCTAGCTCCCCTGGGATTTGAGTGGAAGGAGGTCTCAAAGATCTGTAAGAATCCTTCCTGCCTTTCCTTGTGTTCTTCCAGCAAGACTCTCTAAAGGTTGAGATGAGAAAAAGATAAGATCAAGAACTGGAATGTCTTTATATCCATTTTTAAAAAATCTTTCCTGGGGCTTCTCTTAACTAAAAATAATCGTTTATAACACTAGTTTACAAAAACCTCTTATAATAGGAAGGTAGAAAGAAAGACCATCTGATCAGCTTTAAGGAGCTGATTTTGACAAATAAATTGAGACCTCAGATTCTATCACTCTTATCACTAATTAAACAAGAATACCCAGGTATCATCAAAAGGGAAATGAATAGAAATGAAAATGCCGAGGTGTTAGACACAGATTAGAACTTGAGTTGTCTAGTTGGACTGATAAATAAAAGAGTTTTTCACAAACTGTACTGGTTTTGTAAAAACATTCACAAAGGAAAAAAAGGATGATTGGGTGGAAATTCCATCCATACAATATTTATCTGTACAAATGAAAAATCTGGTTCAGAAGTATATGTCACTATAATCCTGATTTTTCCAAGTTAAAGTTTTATATAAATTAGCAACTCTTCTCCAAATAAAGCAGCCTATTCATGACTGAAAAGTATTAGTCAGAGTAAAGAATGCTAGCAATAACTGTTTTCTAAGTCTGCATATGAAATTCAAAGAAAGATTATTAAAAAGAATATTTTTCTTAAATTTGTCCTTTGCTGCAGACATGAACATGCATTCCCTAACTACAAAGAGGAAGGGATACTCAAATTCCTCCAACTTTATTTTCTATCATTGAACTTTTGCTGGACTGATGAATTTACTTTCCCTTACCTACTGATTTAAACACACAAGTTCATTTTATAAGGGAGAGTGACCACTGTATGCAAAGTCAACTGCAACTCCTTGAAAATGCAGACTCCAGAAATGCAATGGACATATTTTCCACAGATCAAGCCCCATGAATTCTCTTATTTGAGATGAAAGAATTATAGTCATTTAGTATTTTTCTTTTTCCATGACAATACCTCATGGTTTCAATCTCTACTAGTAAAATCATCTAGTCAAGTAGTAATATTTGCAATATAAATTGAACAACTATTCAGAGCAAATCGACTATAAGAAATATCATATCATATTTCTTTACTTAAAGTGGGAAATAATTAGCCTGTGAAAAGGGACTTTGTTTTCTATGCTGTATTTTATAACACCTTGCTCATTGCTAGTATGGAATAGGTGTGCAATAAATACTGTCATTTATGTAGATACATTTAATTTCCAAGTTCTGCTTTTAAGAAAGAGTTATAATTGGAATTAAATAAGCCAAATTTCTATGTGAATTACACAATGTTAATGTCATAAGTGATTGTAATGGAATATTTCTTCATAGTGCTTACATGTCAATTGAACATAACATATAGGCCACTGCTATAGGCACAGGGATCTTTAATGCAAACTCAGATTGCCCCTGAATCTTTGATTTAGAATCCTTGCTTCAGGGTCTTCTTGAAACCAAACCTCCCTCGTCAACTAGGCAGCTCTGATTGTTAGTCCTTGAGAGAGTTCCCATTTTTTTTCACGGCCTAAAAAGGAGAAAAGAAAAATGCAGTGAGACAGGTTGTTATATGTGAAAATGTAGAGTGACTCCAGCAGGAGATGTAAAGTATTTCATGTACTTTTTCTTAATGTTATTGTTAATAAAAAAAGTGACTCTACATTTCCCCAAAACTTTATGTTTTATAAGGTTTGATTAACATATTTCTTATAACAGAAGTCCTTTCATATGCTAAGATTTAAAATTTTAAAGTTCCTGATAATTTTCTTAAATAAAATGATGGGCACTAGGATAATATATTTCATCAGTACATGCAAAACCTAATTTGAAACTTCTGTCAAATATGTGTATTGATATGAATCGAGGAAATGTTTTCCAAAGAACCTGAGTAGCTATTACATAGACTTTCACGTTTCTCAGCTTACTAATCATTTTTGTTTGTTCTACTTTTGCCAATGACTTTAAGACTGCTGAATTTTGCAAATGAAATTAACGGATGTCTGGAGGCACTGTGATGCACTCTAGTTACCATTTGTTTGGATTGTGTGATTAGCATGTTCTTACTTACTCATACCATAAGGAATAGGATATGGTTAATTACATGGCTTTTCATGACCATAAAATAATGCGCTGAAATTGCCATTTTTCCCCCCTTTAGCTGCTACAGTTACCTATATAACACACTTTTTGATGATGAGGATTGGATGCTCTTAAAATAGCAGAAAGGTGAACCACAGTAGGTAGTATGAATTAACTCCTAATGTTTGTAGTAAAAAAAAAAAAAAAATACAATACACCCTGAAAATTTTGAGCAAACTCTGTGATACATAAAGTGTTCTGTATTTTTACATATAAAATATTCTGAAGAATTTTCAATAGTTTGAAACCATTTTTGATATTCATATTCTGAATGACTACACTAGTCTTTAAACTAGCTTAGATAATAATCATGAACGTGCACATGCACACACACACGCACACAGATGCTATGACTCAATATTCTGTGTACAAGTTAAGGTCTGTAACTGTGGGATGGCAATTCCCCACTTACTAAAGCAAGAAATTCCCAGAAGCACAGGGAATAAGTGTATGGTTTAGTGACTGCAGAAGAGAAAAACAGGGGGCCCATGTAGCCAGACTGGCTCTGAGATTGTGCCAGGCAGGTTAAGCCCTGTGTACTGGGTTTCCTTCATTTGTCAAAAAACAACAACACTGCAAACAGAGTCCCATCATGTAGACAAAACACGGTCACCACTAATGCAGGACACAGCCATGTTTCTGGAATCAGACAAAGGGGGTTGGTCACCTGAGAACTGTCCCCCCTCAACGTGGGGATGAGGCTTCTGGCTATGATCAAGGCACCATCTCCATCACTGGATGGGGACTCAGGGCAGGCTTTCAGGCCAGATGTATCAAGGGAACTAAAGTTAGATGATAGAAGTAAAGACAGAGATGATGCCTATTGTCTTAGGAAATCTACCAGAAATGTGTAACACTTTACACTTTAAGCCAGGACACTAATGCTGCTACCCGTAGCATAATGCTGAATGAGTTCTCCAGAAGCTACATGCTGGGGGATGTTTTAGATGATCTTTATAAATTGAAGCTATGAAGCTGCCCATGGAGGCAGGGGATATGAATTATGTAGTCTTGGTAGTTTTCTGGGTCCACATGTTATAGACTGATCATGGCATATTGAACAAGAGCATGAGGTAGAGGCCCTGCCTTGCAGACTTTGCTGTTGCCAATAACTGCATTGCTTTGGGAAAGCCAAAACCAGTGTAAGTCTCCATTTCCTCATTTATGAAATGAAAAGAGAAATTATTCAGGTGATCTTTAAGATCACAAAAAATTTCAAGGTTTATATATTCCTGGTAGATTTCATGAGACGAGTATTGCCTCTATTTTTTTTCTTGCCCCACCTGATTACAGTAGCCCTGTTACTATTCATTAATGTATATAAGCTGATTTTCCTAAACCACATGTCTTTTAAAGATTAGCGACTCTTCCACAATTTCCACAACATCCTTAAGGAAGTTGATCATATCAAACAGTAACTCTAAAAGAGTAGTAACTAAGCACCCAGCAGTGATGTTGGATATGCAATAGTCTCCAAAGGGATAAAAGTAAGCCTGGCAAAATCTTTGTTGTGTACCTGCTTCCAATACATTTGCGAAGGAGCCTTAATGGAAAATGAGAGTGATGTTCCCATCACACATTTTTGGATTACCGTGCAGCAACATCAATTGGAAACCTAATGAAACAGAGACCACCTACAGAGGAGGGATATTGTGTTCCTCTGTCTGCCTGCATCTAATTTCCCAACTAAGTGTAAGGAACAAGCTGCCTGTTTGTTTGAGCCCCTGGTACTGACTGACCGTACATTTAACATTGATAATTGGCATTGCCAATTTCCACTCTTTCCCGTGTTGAATTATGCCCTAGCACTTCACAATGATGTGATGACGGTAACAGAAAATAGGCACAGTACCATCTCAAAATTCCAGCACTGTATCCTCTCTCAATGGTGAAATGTCGGAATGAGATTAGTCCCAAATAAATTAACTGGTCATTCTCTGTTCAACATTTTTTTTTCACTGACTAAGGGAACATGCTATGTGTTCATCAAATAGAACTTTTCCCAAGCAGGGGAATAACAATAAGAAACCTAGTAGGTGAGTTCCCACAAAGCGTATCAGGGACGACATAAAGAGGAAAGCTGATGATGTTCCAAATGTAAGTGTTCTATTCTTTGTTTTTGCACCTGTTCAAACTGGCATCTGGTATTAGGCTTCGAACTAGGGAAATGTTACTACTTTCTGTTGAGCTGGCTGGGATAAACAAAAGAAAGAGAATATAGTGTAAAATATTAGTTCCTCCTTGTGTGTTATTTCAAAATGCAGTTAACTGCATTTTCCTTGTCAGGCTCCCTACCTGTGCTTATCATTGACTGCAGTTTATTCTTCTTCTTCTTTTTCTTCTTCTTCTTTTTTTTTAATTTGACTTTTAGAAGCCATCTGGCATTCAGTCTAATTCCCACATTACAGTTCTCCATAAGTCAGGCTGCCGACTGCCTGTCAAGTTATAGGATTAAGTTTAAGGTTTTCTTAATTCATCGTGAGGTTCTTCATGGATTTGATCTATTATGTCTTCCTGAGCTTGTCCAGTTGTAGATTTCTGCATGTGATTGATGTTTAACAGGTGTTAGTGTGCTAGAGTTTTCTAAATATCAACTTCACAATTCAAGGGAGGTTTGGGAAGACACTAAAGCTCAAAATTGTATTGTTTCACAACTGGCAAATGGCCTCCCCGCTGAAATTCAATGTTGCAGAGCTATTTATTAAGTTAAAAAGATGGATATTTCAATATATGGAAAAAATAAAGAGGCTCAAATTCCATCATCAACTCACCAGTTGTGCCTGTGTATTCTGTGGCTCTCCAGATACAATACATCATTTAACAGGTAGGACAACTAGGTGAGTTTAAAAATACAGATTTATCCTTTGTTGTGAATTACCATGAAATTGAATGTTATTTTGCAATGTCCTACTTTTAAGTTGATTCCTTTGTGTGATTTTTGTTTTCCTGGTGTAAAGCTTGAGTGCCTGATGAAAACCTAGGTATTCTTAAGGAGAGGTGGAAAAGGGTCTCCTTAAAAGAGTGTACATAATAAAGCATTTAAAAATGCATTATTTTACATTCGGAAGATGCATAACATTGAAGAGAACATGAATGAAGGAATAATGTTCATTAAATATTGAATATCCACATAAGTGTCTGACAGCTGTTAGAAATTTTTTATTTGTTATGCTAAATGCACTATAATAAGATTTCTAGATTGGAATATGGTGAATTCCATACTTCTCAGACCATGGGCCATTTGTCTTATCTTTGTGTAAATGACACAAAACTTAATGTTTATGAAACCCACAAATCTTTAGTTTCACATTGGTCTTTAAGCCACTCTTTGTTTTATAGTTTTACCTCACCTCAATTTCAACTACAGGAAAGAAATCGTTACACACACATTATAGATGAATTATCCAAAATACAGGGAGATTAAAGTACTGTGCCTATGGTCATGCTGAGAGTTAATCAAAATTAAAATGCACAGCTCTGAGCTCCCAGGCCACTTCTCATCCCCTGGAGCAATGCCACTTTGCACTATAAATTGTCCCTATAATTTTAAAAATTTATAATGTACTCATCAATTTGCATATCTGAGTATGAATTACAAACATTAAAATTGGCTACAACTCCTCATCACCCAATTACTAACAAGAAGAACCTAAAAGGTCAAAGTCATGAAAGACCAAAGTAAACAGATAGGTGTGCACCTTTTGCTAAACACCTCGCATACAATCCAACATGTATTCATTATTTTTTGACACTAGAAGGTAGTTCAAACCTTGATTTATTCGTAGTAGTTGACTTTGAATTATTAGGAGATATTATAATAACATTTCAAAAATTATTTTAATATGATTCAGTCATGATGATATCAACTTTAGATTCAAAGTGTTAGGGGAAGGTACTTATATACATACAAGGCAATAATAAGATAAAATGTAATTATGAATTAGAAATTGGTACATTTTATTTATAATTTTTTTTTGCAAATTGCACACTTATTTTTAAAGTCAGTAATATATAGAAAGGGCCATATAGCATTATAACAAATATTAAGCAATGACTAAATACATTCTAGTTTTGGAATTTCTTTATTTCTATGAGCTTTTCTTTTATAATAAGAAGTTTTTTAGATTTTTTACTTTTAAACTGTTTTGTTCTCATATTTTGTCCTATTATGGTTCTATTGTTTGGTTTCTAGCAGTCAGTCTCAATGGAACAATTAACCATATAGAATGATAAGAATACTAACTCAAGAAAATTGTCAAAAGAACAAGGAAAATCCAGGATCTCTTTAAAAAGGCTGGTGGTCTCATGAAAACTGTAATTAAAGTATGTGTGATTTTGCTTCTGTGTCTGTTACACAAATCTACCAGTCTTGAATAAAAGAAAATTTGGGCCCCTACAGTGGATTGCAATGGGAAAGCACTTTCATTCTCTAGTCAGTGATAATAAAGCATAATTCCTCAGGGAGGGACTTTTCCCCTATATTATTTGTACCACCTTCCTTTTAAATGCTGCTAAGGTTGAAATTAGTGTTGTCCCTCAAAGTACATAAGATTAATAATCAGTATTTGAACACAGTTTGGGGGCTAATTACATAAAAATTGATATTAAAAGAATACCACCAAATTGATTGAGTTTTACAGTTTGCATTTAGTTTTAAAATTACATGAGTTGAAAGGCAGTGGTAAGAAACAATAAAAATCCATTCAAAGCTGCTAAAGCAAATTAAGGTTTACTAGTCCTTTGAAAGACAAATGAGTCAAGTGCTGCAATGTAGAGAAAGCAGTAAAAATGACTGAGATTAACTATAGAATCCAAATGTCAACTGTAACTGCAAACTTATTCTCCAGAGCATTTGAGATCGTACTTCCCAGCAATTGTCATTGGTTTTGGCTCAAATAAACTCTTATAACAATTCTCTACAGGTTTGGATGTTTCCTATCAACACTCTGAAAGGTGGAGAGAAGAAAGCAGGCTGGCTAGCAGACATGGAGACCAAAGGAATGACACAGTGGTGAGTTCCCTGGGTTTTATTTTATGACTAGAGGCCCAGTGCATGATTGAATCATGCACGTGTAGGGTCCCCTACATGCTTTCGCTTTCGATCGCGGGGGAGCTGGGTGCCTATCTGCTGGTGCACCAGGCCTTTCGGAAGCCTCCAGCTCCGAGGAGGCTTCTGAAAGGCCTGGTGCCGGAACAGACAGGAGGCACCCAGCTCCCCCGCTTTTGATGGTCC
Source organism: Eptesicus fuscus (assembly GCF_027574615.1). Taxonomy (NCBI): domain Eukaryota; kingdom Metazoa; phylum Chordata; class Mammalia; order Chiroptera; family Vespertilionidae; genus Eptesicus; species Eptesicus fuscus. The sequence continues at coordinate 32,890,946 of NC_072488.1, read as the reverse complement.
GCGGCAGGACGTGAGCTCGCTGCCCCAGAGGCCCCTTCTGTTCCGCAGCACAGCCATGGTGCAGACGCTGAGCTTGCGCCGCCACGAGCTCAGCGTCCCGCTGGCCCAATCGGCTACCCCGGCCACCCCGAGTCCCGCCCCATACGCCTCCCTCTGGCCCAATCGTGGACGTAGCAGAGTGATGGTAATTTACATATTACCATTTTATTAGGTAGGATTAGTATATTTCAGACTGGATGCTGGAGAAATACCAGAAAACACCAATAGGTGTAGACCATAAAGCTTAGCAAAAGCCCGTTCTGTCTTACCAACAGAACAGAAAAAAATAGCCTCGCTGGGCAGAAATTTTTAGACAATGACTGCCCTGCTCTAGCAAACACCACAGAAAAATGTAAGCCCCTAATTCCTTATCCCTCCAGGAAAGGCCAAGTGGGGAGCCTCAACTTCTACCTTTGCCTGGTTGTCAAAGGCACCCAATCCACCCTCCTGAAATTAACAGGGCAAGATGAGTAGAAAGTATACTTATATGAAGAATACACTAAGCAAAATAAAATTAGCTTTACTGAACACACACACACACAAAAAGCTTAAGACTACAAAAAATTAAATCAATGACATAGAGGCTAAACTTGAGAAATGTTCCCAGACATATAAATGACTACATAAAGAGAGAAAATATGAATTAGAATCTAAAGAGTTTAAACATCATAGCAAACAGATCAGAAACAATAAGCAAAGATAAAACAGAAAAAAAAAATTCAAGATCTAAGAGAACCAAAACTCGAGTTGACAAGGCTAAACATATAGCTGGTAAAAATTAGGAACAGAAATTAATCCCTACACACAGCTTTGTAAAAAACCTTAAATTTCTTGATTGATTCAGGAACTGGTAAACAATCAGTACAAACATGCACACATGTGTATACATGGATGCCCATGTGTATTTGCTTTGGGAAATAATTAAAATTGGATTTCCGTTGCAGAAACAGTTATCAAAGCACAGTTGGGAAAGTTTTTATAGAACTTTTAGAGGAAAAGGTAATATTCCAATAATTTTATAATCAGTTATGTCATTGTTCATGTGAAATGGCAACTAGAAGACATTCTCAGATACCAAAAGCCACAGAAAATATGTCAGCCAGGTATAAGTTCTGAAAGGTTATTAAAAGATTCTTTTCAACTGGAAAATGAATCAACAGTAAATTGTATCAGATAGAAATGAGAAATTAGATCCAAAATCAGAGAAAAGTATAACCATACATGGAGAAAAGTAATTGGGAAATGGTTTATATTATTACAATGGTTAAAAAGTAGAATTTTAAAATATCAGAAAAATGAAATATTTTTTAAATGATGGTACCCGTGACTCCAGATTAAATTAGCAAAAACCAGTGAAAAGAGTTTGAGTAGAATGCCAAAACATGAAGTTTCTTGTTTTTCCTAAAAAAGTCAGCATTCATTATTTTAATTAAGCTAATAAAATAAATGTAATTTTAGCCCTAGCTGGTTTGGCTCAGTAGATAGAGCATCGGCCTGCGGATTGAAGGGCCCCAAGTTCGATTCCAGTCAAGGGCAAATGCCTGGGTTGAGGGCTTGATCCCCCGTGGCGGGTGTGCAGGAGGCAGCCGATCAATGACTCTTTATCATGATTGATGTTTCTATCTCTCTATCCCTCTCCCTTCCTCTCTGAAATCAATAAAAATATATTTTTAAAAAATAAATATAAATTTAGCTTTAAGGGAAATAGTATATTTTAAAACAACATGTTTCCTTTACAAATCATTAAAGTATACAATCCTATAGAATAAAACCCTAATATGCAAATCAACTGACCAGCAGAACAACTGGGTCGCTATGACGCACAGGAGCTCAATGCAGGAGCTGCCCCCTGGTGGTCAGTGCACTCCCACAGGGGGAGCACCGCTCAGCCAGAAGCTGGGCTCACAGCTGGCGAGCACAGTGGAGGTGGCGGTAGCCTCTCCTGCCTCCTTGGCACATAGATTCAGCCCCTTGGGAGAGGAGCACACATCTTCAGTGAACAGCCAGCCATCTCCACCACAGCCATAGACGTAAATGGTTTCATTTAACTAAAAATCAAAGATTCCCAGGTTGGATTAAAAAAAAAATTGTCCGATTATAAAATATATGGTTTAAACAAAACAATACAAACGTAAAAGGGACTTACATAAAACAAACTCAAGCAAATAGAAATGAAGGTGGCAGTGTTAATTTCAAAGTAGAATTTACGACAATCACTTAAAAGAGAAACTATTATTTTATTCCATTTTTCCCTATAAAAGAGAAATAAACGACCCCCATTCAGATGAGGGTGTAGCTGGGCCTTCCTTTTCTGACAGGATTCTTTCTGCTGCTTGGCTGAGCAAGCACAGGCTGCTCCTCTCTGGTATCGGGTGAATACCTTGTTGGTGCCATCGCACACTCCTGAAGCTACTCAAACTATCTGTCCTCATATTCTCTCTCACTCCGTGTACCCACATCTCATCTCAGGCTGTTTAGTCTACTGTACCCACCTCTTGCCCACCCCCATTTCCCATCGTGCCTGGCTTCCTCTTTGACTCGCTGGCACTGAGCCCCATTTTCTTCTAGCAGCCTTGGCATCTACCAGAGCTTTTGGCAATGTCATTCTTTCCCCGTCAGGTGATCTTCCTGGTCTTCAGCTGCTGATTGCTTTTTTTCTGGGGGGGCCTGTGTCCCCACAGCTGGATTTTGGCCTACCCAAGGCCGGTCATGACATGGGAACTGACATTAAGTGCCGAATAACAGAGCCAGAATGACAAAAACATGAGGACAAAACTGTGACAGAACCAAAAAGAAATGAATAGAAACACCATTATGCTTAGATATTTTAACATAGTGCTATCACTCTACGGGACAGGGCTACTTGGCTAAAATAAATAAGATTTTAAAGAATAAAAATTAAAATTAATAGCTTAGAAATCTAATAGATTGAAAACTATACCACCCGAACGTAGGTAATATAATGTAGAATTCTTAGGATCCTCTGGAATAATACAGAGGTAAGAGTATTTTTTTTTTTAATTCTTAGGGAAAAAAGGTGTAATTTTAATTACTGCACATGAAAACAATTCTATACTAATTAAAACAGTAAAGTTCTAGTGTAAAAAGAGATAGCTAGGTCAATGGAACAGGAACAAAGACTCTAAATAGAGTATATTATGTATAACAAATTAACATATCATAAGGGCTTTACAATTCAGTGGGGAAGAAAAGGCTTACCAATGGCTAGTTTGGGATAATTGGTTGGCAATTTAGGAATAGGATCGATTGATTTTGACTTTCTTTTATGCCATATACCAGTGTTTTTCTGTTTACTTCCCCAAAACTGAGTACATACTCTCAAATATAAGACCAGGGATAAAGGAAAGCAGGAGAGAGAGAGATGGGACTTAAATTTCCATGTAAGATTTTTGTTTGAAGAAAGTTTGTTTTTGTGTTTTTGGCTTTTTTTTTAACCGAAAGAAAGAAAAATGTTTGAAATTTTTCCATACATCAAACTACATTTAGAGGAATAAAATATTATTGAAAATAAAATATTTAACATCTAAGGGAACACATAATTCACTTGTAGTAAAAATATGAAATAAGTAGAATTCTCCTAAAGTAGATGCTATAGAAAACATAGAGAAGACTGAGAAATGACTAGATAACAATTTAAAACTTTACATTAAAATAAACCAAAGTGATAAGGATATATTTGTGTCATATTTGAATTTTAATGTGTTAATTCCTTACTTTTACATAAATGAATTATAATTTCGATTTCCATTTTAGAAAAAAAGCAAATTATGTGGGTATCTATGTCCAAAAGGGAAAAATCCTCATAAATATCAAAACAATAAAGGGAATGTGGATGAGGAATTCCAACCAATTTTGGCAAAATGGAAGGTGGGTTGAGGTGTGGAGGTAACTGGTGACAGAGGGCATAGGGGCGGGGTCTGCAATGTGTTGAGTGGGTTGATTGCTCTGCCCTGCTGAGCCCCACAGTGGAGCTCTAAAGCATCAGAAAGTGAGACATGGGGCTACAAAGAAACAGGTTCAAAGGCGCACAGAATTTACTCACGGCTGTTTCCACCCCATCTCGCTCCCTCCTTCTTACACATGCACACGCACACACATGCAGAATCCCCAGAAGTTAAGCATTTATTGCCCAACTTAAAAAAGAAAACAAAATCACAGTTTCCTATTCCAAAGAAAACAAACCTCTTCTTTGGGGAGAATACAGGAGTGTGATACAGCTGCCCCATAGCAAAGCCTTCCTTCCTTGCTTTAGGACCTCTCAGCATGATGCTGGCTTCCACCCCACTCACCCCAAACCAAGCATGCAGTGGATCAAATCTGCCATCTATATGAAGCCTATATTCATTTATTTTTGTTGTTACATTCTTAAGCACAAATAAATAAAATAGATCACCACTTGGCGTTGTGCAAAGCCTGTAATATGAAAGAGAATAATAACGAAGTAAAAACAGAAATGACCATCAAAGAAATACAGACTGCAGGCACAGAAAATAAATTAAGAAAAATAATCTGTGATGTCTCATGAATATTTTATAAAACACTGTATTCATAAAGTATAAACAGGATGCTATTAAAAGATGAGTGTCAATTGGAAAATAAGAAAAACGAGTGGGAATTAAAATATAATCGCTAAACACAGAAATAACACTCAAACATAGGGGAAAATGAACAGCAGGGCAAATATGCAAATTATGCAAATTAATGCAAAAATGCCCAGCTTTGTTTCACTATTAAATTAACAAAAGCAACAGAAAATTTAATAAAAATACTTAATGCTGATCTTGAGAAAGGAAAACAAAGTTTGAGTTATCACAATATCTGAGATCAAACTATACTACAAGGCCATTGTAATTGAAACAGCCTGGTATTGGCGTAAGTACAGGCAAATAGATCAATGGAACAGAACAGAGAGCACAGAAATAAGCCCATGCCTTTATGGTCAATTAATATTTGACAAAGGAGGCTAGAGTATACAATGGAGTCAAGACAGTTTTTTCAATAAATGGTGTTGGGAAAATTGGACAAGTATATGTAAAAAAAGGAAAGAAAGAAAAGAAACTAGACCACCAACTTATACCATACACAAGAATAAACTCAAAATGAATAAAAGACTTAGATGTAAGTTGCAAAACCATAAAAATCCTAGAAGAAAACATAGGCAGTAAAATCTCAGACATCTCATATAGCAATATTTTTGCTGATATATCTCCTAGGGTCTCAAACCTCATACTTTAATTTTTTTGTGAAGTAGGAAGTAAGCTCATTTAGGTAAGGAAATTGAAGAATATGGTAAGATGTTGAAATGTCACTGAATCCAAAAGGGAGCTGACAGGGTATAATTTTAGGATTGTGGGACGGCACTGCGGCCCCACAATAAATGTGCAATAGTGCCAGTCAGGATGGTCCTGAGATTTTTCTCTGGATGTTCCCAGCCTCCCAAGGGTAGCAGAGAAAGTGGTCTGACAGTTTGGCCAGGATGAGATGTTGCCAAGTGGATGTGCTGGAGGAATAGTGGTTGAAGAGCTTGGAGAGAAAATAGTGGATGTAATGAACCATGTAGTTTAGGCCGGGGTGGAAGGGTGTTAATAAATTAGGGAAAAATTGATCAGTCAAGAGATTTTTATCAAATAGAGATCAGGTACAGTAAGAGTGGACCTTTACCTATAATGGATTTATATTACCATTATCATAAGAAAAAATAATTCATAGAGTTTTTTTTTTTAAGCTCTCAAGAATCTAAAGGTATTTGTATTAAAAAAAACAAACACACACACACACACACAAAAAACACACAAAAAACAAAAACAAAAAAAACACAAAAAACTTTTACCCTGGAAGAAAAGCTTTTTGGGGGGTAAATGCTTATCTATCATTTTGTTTATACTAGTGTTAGCATTTGCTAGCTCAAATCTAATAAAGCCCTCTCCATGAATGCATCATTAATAAAATCTTCAGAATGGCTTCTCTCGACATTTTCCTTTTGATTTCTCATGATTTAATTAGAAACATCTTTTAAAAGGCTGGTTTTACTATGGTAGTATCACATCTGCATTTTCAGCAGTATGCAGTTTAATCACAATGGGTTATAAAGTGAATCTCCCAGTACTTATTGTATTATCTAGTAGAACCCACACATTTCGAGTTTTTAGTGCCCCTGAGTCATCATCTTATATTTGTTCATCAACATTTTAACTGCCCCTCTTTTAAAAAATGTAATTTGATAGTTAATTTTCTAAACTTGTTATTCTTTTATATCTTTTCAAAGTAATGACATTTCATGTCTTTGATAGTCTTCATCCTGCACCTGAACTCTGTTCTCTCACAAGTCATTTTGCTCTTTTTACCTCATTTAAAAAAAATATTTTGATTGATTTCAGAGAGGAAGGTAGAGGGAGAGATAGAAACATCAATGATGAGAGAGAATCACTGATTGACTGTTTCCTGCATGCCCCCCAGTGGAGACCAAGCCTGCAACCTGGGCATGAACCCGGGACCCTTTAATCCACAGGCTAACACTCTATCCACTGAGCCAACCCGTCTAAGAACGTTTTACCTTGTTTTTTCGATTTTTGTATAGAGACTTGATAAACTTCTAAGAATTAAATTTCATGATCATCAGTAAAAATGAATTAGCAATTTTATGCCACATCATTGGACAGTTTTAGAATACACATAAACACATGGTGACAATTTTGCAACCGGTAGCATGACATTAAAGATGTCCTCCAAAAATGTATACACACTTTAATAGCTGATAGCTCAATTTTGAAAATGAAATGCATTTTAATAAACACTGCCTTTATAATTATTCCAAGTATGTGTATACATTTTGGGGGATACTCTATATATGTGACCTGTTGGTTATTTTGAAAGCAAAAGAATGTTTCTTTCATTATTTTTGAAGGAGTGATTTCTTTCCCAATAAAATAATTCTCAGATTTTTTAATACTCAAAAGAATGGTAAACACAATTTGTAGGTTAAGTGCCGGCTTGAGAGTTTTTCATTCATTGTTGCTTGTCTGGAACAGAATCAAATATGTATAAAATGGGTCACAAACCTCTTGGTAAAGAACTAAGGTTGTTTCCTGCTCACCTACCCCACCCTGATTCCTTGATCCAGGCTCTCTCTCTCTCTCTCTCTTTTACATTTTAGAGAAAAAGAGGAAGCAAGTTATTCAGATGAGCATGTTAATTATTGTAAGGTTCCTTGAAAGCAGGAGCCTTTTCTTAGCATCCTCCACCACACCTAGCACAGTACCTTAATCATTGCCTGCATTATACAGAGAAATGGCTTAGAGCTTGGGTTTTGGAGTCCAGCTGCCTTGATTTTAGTCCTGGTCCTGTCTTACTAGATATGTAACTTTGGGAAAATTACTAGACCATCCTTTATTATTAAGTACTAGAGGCCCAGTGCAGTGCATGAAATTCGTGCACTCAAGGGGGGTGCTTCCCTCAGCCCGGATTACAAGAGGGCGCAGGCCAGGCCAAGGGACCCCACCAGTGCATGATCGGGGCCAGGAGGGACGCGGGAGGTTGGCCAGCCACGGAGGGACTGCGGGAGGGCTCCAGGGCATGTCTGGCCCAACTCACTCAGTCCTGATAGGCCGGACCCCAGCAGCAAGCTAACCTACTGGTCAGAGCTTCTACCCCCTGGTGGTCAGTGCATGTTATAGCGACTGGTCGACCGGCCGACTGTCTGCCCCCTGGTGGTCAGTGCACATCATAGCGAGTTGTTGAGTGGCCTTAGCATATCATTAGCATATTATGCTTTGATAAGTTGAACAGATGACCGGACACTTAGCATCTTAGGCTTTTATTATATAGGACTAGAGACTCGGTGCACAAAATTTGTGCATGGTGTGTGTGTGTGTGTCAGCCCAGCCTGCACCCTCTCCAATCTGAGACCTCTCGAGGGATGTCTGACTGCTCATTTAGGCCCAATCCTGGTAGGATTTGATTTCAGAGAGGAAGGTAGAGGGAGAGATAGAAACATCAATGATGATAGAGAATCCCGGTAGGATCGGGCCTAAACAGGCAGTCGGACATCCCTCTCACAATCCAGGACTGCTGGCTCCCAACTGCTCGCCTGCCTGCCTGCCTGATTTCCCCTAACCACTTCTGCCTGCCAGCCTGATCACCCCCTAACCACTCCCCTGCCAGCCTGATCAACGCCTAACTGCTCCCCTGCCGACCCAATTGCCTCCAACTGCCCTCCCCTGCTGGACTGATTGCCCACAACTGCCCTCCCCTGCTGGCCATCTTGCGGCGGCCATCTTGTGTCCACATGGGGGCAGCCATCTTGTGTGTTGGAGTGATGGTCTGCATATTACCTCTTTATTATATAGGATAGTAATAGTAGTAGTAGTATTTCACTAGGTTGTATGAATTAAATACTACATTTAAACACTTAGACCTCTTTTTGACCCATAGTAAGAATTTAATCATTGTTGGTCACTAACATTATTATTACTCTGTTTCATTTTGCTGGAAAGGTAAATTTCTTTTCTTTCCTTTTAAAAACTTTTACCCAAGTAATTCTCCTGTTATTTAGTGTTATTATAGGAATGGTGGGGGTGGTATGGAGCCAGAGGTGTACACCAACCCAGCTAGGAATACGCCTGGTGAGGATTCCCAGCAGATAACAGCACTATCACCTTACTGGAGAATACCATGCCTTGCTGCTCTCTAACTCTTAAAACCTCCCATCCTCATCATAGTAGGTATCTGCAGACTCACAAATTGAGTGTATCTGACCCCATGGGATGTGGCCTCAGGGACTGAAACACTTAGCACTCCAGTTGATTTTGATGCAAGAGTCTGAAGATACCTTGCAATAAGATGGGCAAGATAAGAAATGCTGGAATAAATTCCCAGTGCTGCTGCAGCATATCCAAATTGTAAACAAATTGGTACATCATTCCAATAGTGCAGTAAGGAAGAAGACCTTTCAAAGAGAGATTTATCCTAGACAGGACAGCAAATCAGTCATCACCTTCTATTCCATAGTACCCATAAACCATGCCAGAGAGACCCAAGTATCCAAGTATTCTATTTTAGAAGACTTCCAGATAATAAAATTCTATAGTATTCCTTGATAACACCTCCTAGTAATTATAATGTTAATTATTATTATATTATTGGATAAAATCAGAAACTTGAGCTCTCTTGCTCCTATATTTCACTTTCTGCACATTTTTTCACCCTCAACAGCTCCTCTAATTTCTTCTTTCAACTTCTTAGTTCCCCTCTCTTATTCCACCCCTTTTCTAAACTATATCTGGAAAACATGTGAAACTTCTTTTCATTAAAATAATGCAACAATGATAAGGTTCAAAGAATAATTCATTTTAAGAACTATTTTTATTTTAAGGTGAGGAAAACCTTAAAGAAATACAAATTAAATTTTGGAATTATGGAAACAACTAATGATGTACAGTTGGTTTTGTTGTTGTTGTTGTTGTTTGTTTTGCTGTTCCTTTAACTATACCACCCTGGATGGCTGTGACTGGCAGCCAAAACTACTTTTGGGGTGTTTAAATACTAGGATCATTATATGTATACTCCTTATCACTGTATATGTGCTGTCCTAGTTTGAGTGCTGAGAATTCCATGCTCTGATAGTTTTTGAGATATAGGGGAGCAGAATAAAATTGTCCACAATGGTTTTAAAAGCCAATTGTTACTCTTTGTCCATGGCAGAATAATAATAATAGTACTTGTCACCACTTAAATAGTGCCTTTCATCCTCAGACATTGAGGCACTCCAACATTGTTACTTCCCATTATTTGAGTGAATTTCTTTTGGAAGACAGGGCAAACTGAGAATCACATAATACATGGTTAGCTATGCTAATTTTGTTTTCTTTAACAAGTGTAAAATAAATAGTCTACTAGAAAGCCAGATATCTTGAAGATAAACCTCTCTAAGGTAGGTTATTCTAAACAGATGTTTTGTTCTATATCAATGTTATTTTTAAAATTTTATTCACACAGACATAAATCTTAGACTTGATTAACTAATACCGATTTCTTTTATTTTGGCTTTTATTCTGTCAGAGAAACAGGAATAAGCAAATTGCTTGCATACAGAAAAATGGTTTTAATGAACAGTAAAAGTACAGATTTTTAAAGCTTTGATGCCTTCTAAATTTTATGAGTAAATTTTGTGGAAAACTGTAAATAGAGCATAATTATTTGAAAAATAGAAGCCTTTGTTATTAGTCATTTAACTGTCATGGTTATACAAAGCACCCTGCTGTATAGACAAAGGACTGAAAAAAAGTTACCTGAAGAGAGTTTTTGCTATTGAAAGAATAAAAACTAAAGCAATGGGGTGAATTTTTGGTTCACAGATGCAAATACTGAATGCTAAATCTGGCTGAGGGAAAATCAGTTTAGCCTGATAACCGGATTACTCAGAACAAAAATAGAGAAAATTAAGAACTAAAGAGCAGAAAATTAAGGTGGAATACAATTTAAAGAGCAAGTAAGTGATGTAAGCTTTCATTTTCTTCCCCCCACAGTGTCCAGCTAATTAAAATTACAATCAAAATGAAAGAGTCTAAACTTGTAAATATCTTTAGCTAATGATGTCTTTTTAATCATCTTCGCATTCAAAGTCTTCTTTCATTCATTTAGGTCTTTACAATAAAATGAAATTGTTTTTCCCTGTAAAAACCCTCCTTTTAATTTCCCTTATCTGCTTCTTTTTATATTATATATTCTGTAGTGTGTGTTTTTTTCTTTGCCTCTCTCTATGCCAGTTTTTTCAGCTTTTCCTTTTACTTTGAACATACTTTACAGGAGGCAGAATTTGTATAGTTGTCATGTTGTATTATTTTATTTTACAATTTAACTGCCCATCCAAATACAACTTTTCTAGGCTCCCTCACACACAAAGGGCATAATTATTTATTATATAATATACACCTTATAAAATTACACTTTAAAAATTAAGTGGATTACATTTTCTTACTAGAAATATTTCTCCATTTCCTTTCCCATCAGAAATGATTTTTAAGTTCCCAAGCGAAATCACTGCTAAAGATGCTGCTGATAGATGGACATTTTGCTATACATCTGAGTTTACAAGTGTATTATGCTTCAAACTCTTCTGGAATTTGTATTTGGGAACCTAGGAAGTGAAAAGGTGCTAAGGAACATGAGGCCCAAAATGGTGGAGCCCTTTAAGTACTCAGGCTCAATACACATTAATTGGGCACCACCATTCTATACATCTTGTTGAGAACTTGTTCTTGAACCTAGAGGTCAGGTCTGGGCTTCACATAGCACCCCATCTCTCTCTTGGTTAGTTTCTGCTCTAGTTGCTGAGGTGGCTATCTTATTTTCTGGCTTGCTAGCCTACAAATGTAAGTTAAACCTTAGCACTAAAAGTGTGGGTAGCAGCATTCCCATAGCCTAGGAGCCAGTCGAAAATACAGAATCTCAGGCAACAAATCAGACATACTGATTCAGATGTATTTCATCTTAACAGGAAATGTATGTGCACATTAAAAGTTGAGAAGTACTATTTAAGGCAATCACCTCTAAGCATTCTAGATATATGACTACTTCTTTTGGCCCCTTTGCATTCCTTCAAGTCCCACCAATGAGTGGAGAATAGATTGGTATAAGGTCTATGGTAGGAAAGGAAGGGATTGGCTTTCATGCCTGGTCAGCATCAGACCTAGCCTAGGATGTCATTTCCCATGACCTGGGTCCATTCCTGATAAGCTGGCTACAATGCCTAAAGCATGTAACTTGACTTAGGTGGTGATGATGGTGCACCCACTACGGCCAACTTGTCACTATCAATGCCTGCCTCCTAGATAAGAGACCAGCTTGGTCCAACCTCACTCAGGACCAAGCACAAGGTCAATGTGGGCATGTATTTAGAGGTAGGGGTGGTGTACTTCTACTTTCTACAGCCAAGAGTGGATACTCCCAGCAGGCATAGGTACCATTTAATCTATGATATCCAGCACTGCCAGAAACATTTTGGTTCTGCTGATAAGAGAGGAATCTAATACCATCTCCTAACATAAATATGGCTGCTGCTAACTGGCTTTCTTCCTACCTCTCTGATGACTTATTTTCATTATCTTTTGATGGCCTCCTTTTCTCTATCCAGCCTTGAAATGTTTGAGTTTCTCAAGGCAACCTCTTCTTTTCTTACTCAATTATCTAGACTCCATTCTATGTTAATAGCTTCAATTACCATCTAAATGCAAACTACTCCCATTTATATCTCCAACCCAGATCTTTCCTCCATGCTTTAAATCCATATAGCTAGTGCCCATCTTTCATATCATTTGGATGTCTCACAGGCATCGCAATCTCTCTATATTCAATACTGAACTCATAATTTTCTAATCACTAACCAGTTCTTTCTCTGTTCATGAGCCTAGTAAATAACTCAACTATGCTTTCAGTTATGCCCATCTTATCTCATAGCCAATTAATCATCAAGCCTTATTGATTCAAATTTCTATCTTTAGAATCCTTTGGTTCTTCCAGTCTGCATCACCATCAGCCCTGTCCAATTATCATCATAGCTTATCCAGGCTACTTCAATAGCCTCTCTATGGTCTTTTGCAATCTCCTGGAATGTATGAAAATATAACTTAAAAGATGGCCCTGGGAAAGCTCATTTCAGATAATCACTAGAAACATCCAATGACCTAGTTCAAAGTTAGTAAAAGCAGTTATCTTACTAGTCTCTTAATTAATCCCTATCTTCACCCTGACACTTCTATTATCAACACCACAGCCACTAAGATTGTATATATCAAGCATGTTATATACTACTAGAGGCCCGATGCATGAAATTCGTGCAAGGGGCTCAGCCCTCACAGCTGGGGCAGCTGCCTTGGCCCTCGCAGCCCCAGCTTTGTACAGAAGTTGTTCAGCTGTCTGGCCTAATTAGCATATTACACTTTTATTATTATAAATACTCAGGGTGGTCCCTCCCTTCAACCAACTTCTAATCATGTCTAATAATGTTAGTCTCTGGCTTAAATTCTCACAAACTCTATTATCTTTATGATAAAATTAAAATTCCTTACATTGACTTCAAGGCCTTATAAGAACTGTCTAGCATCATTTTACTCCTCTCTACACTCCGATTCTTTATATTTCAATTTCTTGAACATACCATGCATCTTCCTACCTCAGACTGGCATCACCCAGGTATATATTGTCTTCCTCCTTTTTTCCTAATTAATTCCTATCCACCCTTCAGATCTTGGATTAATCAGTTCCTATGAGAGTTTATATCTCATACCTCAAACTAGGTCAAATCTAGGTTATATGCTTTCTTATAAACTTCTGCGTCTTCTCTGTAATAGATATTATAATTATACTATGCTATCTCTGCCCCTCCAGTTAGATGTAAGCTCCATCTTGGCAAAGACTGTACTGGTTCTTGTTCACTACTTTTCTCAATAAGTATTTCTGAATGAAGAAATAATGTATTGAAGGACTGAATAAGTAGAGTATGGCAGGTGCTGGGGATGCAGAAGAATCTGACAGGATAAGACTGCTTTGACCTCTAGCATCCCATTGATCACCAAACTTTATTTGGCTGATGTGGCCAAATGGCCTTCTCCCCAACTGCTCCATGTGAGCCCCACCTAAAGCTATGGGCTTCATTGGATTCTGGTATCGGGTGTATATAAAAGTACATGTGGCCAGGACATGTTTATAAATCCATGCAATGGCAAACTATGAAGTGTTAGATAACCTTATCAAGTAGTAGGGTTATTTAGTACTTTATTTGTTGGTACCGAAGACCCAGTTGGCAATGTTCTCTAAAAATACTTCATGACTAATTATATCTGACTGATTAATGCCTTTGGCTCCATGAGTTGGGATAGTCAAATTAAGGAATGTCCTGAGCCTGCATAAGTTCTTAGTAATGAAGTCATAAAATCCTGAGCAGTGGTCAACTTCATACAGCATTCTTCCCCATGAGTGATGGCATTGGTTGAGTTAGTAAACACTAGCCTTACCTGATCTACCACATTAACTCTCAGTTTAAAAATTCACATTTGTCTGGATCCGGAGGCTGTTTCATCTTATAGAACTATTTCAAATTCAGCTACAGTTTGGGACAGAGTGGGGATGAATGTGGCTTTCTCCTATCACCACAGGGCTATAGGTACTGCTGAGAATGGATGCTTGTGTGAGCCATTCTTTTGCATACATTTCTCAAATATTTTCAAGTTCTCAATATATTATAATTTACAGGAAAATATGATATTCATGCTTATCATTTATATTTCATTTATAAATGTATATAATTTGTAAAATTTGACACTTATTTGTATCAGTTCATTTTCAGATTATGTGGCTTATTTATTCATCTTTTCATTAGTAACTTTATGACTAAACTGATAAAATTAAGGCAAAATTTGTATATGTGATTATTCAATAAATATTTGAACTTCTGTTATGTTCAAGGGGCTAGTTAGTCTATGTGCTATAGATCAGGCAGAAAATAAAACAAAAAATATCCTGTTCCATGGAGTCTATATATATACACTCTTGGGGTGGGCAGAGGTAGACAATAAGCAAAATAAGTTAAATTTATAATTGTTAGAAGGTAATAAGCCTGAAGGAAAAAATAAATTTGGCTAAGGAATAAAATATGTGGTTGCGGTAGCCTACAATTTTAAGTAGAGTTGCCTTAGAGCTCTTACTAAAAACAGTAATAATAACATTTGGGCAAAGACTTGAACCTGGGAAGAAAGGAAGAAGCTATCTGGGAAACAGGCAGAGGAATAACCAATACAAAGCCTTGAAACAGGAGCGTGTGTTCAAGAAATAGCAAGACTAATGTGGCTGGAGCAGTGAGTAAGAGTAGTAAGTAGGGAATGGGATCAGAGAAGAAAAGGAGGTGGCAGGAGAAATCCTGTAAGATCTTGTAAACCATTATGAGGATTTTGGCTTTTACTTGATTAAAATGGGGAACTATTGGAGGGATTTGAGCAGCATGGTGACATGATGTGATTTTCATTTAAAAAGGATCTTAGAGGCTTCTGTGTTGGTAACAGAGGGGCAAGGGTGGAAGCAGAGATCAGTTAGGAGACTAGTTAGAGAAATATATTTTGCTTGCTTTCTAACTAAGCTATTACCTGTCTCCAATAATAATCCTAAATGAGCTAGCTATGTGTGTTAAGGTTATAAATTTTGTCTTATATTTTTATATAGCGATGGGCCTTGTGGAGATGTAGTAAATAAAAATTAAGTCAATATAAATACTCTTTCCTTCATAAAAGTGGTAGAGTGTCCCTTGTGGAACCTGGGAAATGTTAATAGCAGTTCCCTGTCCAATAGAGATAGGGCACTGCTGGTAAGAGTCGTGTTTTGTAGAGTACAGAAAGGCTCTCACTTTTTCATATCTTGCACTTCAGACAAGCTTGAAACCTGTGATATTCATTCATAAATGTATTAAACAGTAATTTCTTTAATCCCTAATATTATACAATGTAGTTAATGTGTAGTTAATTGGTGATATAGGGACTAGAAAGAAATATATGTCCCTAGCTTTAAGGAACTTATTTATAATATAGTTAATTTCATGGGACACAATTGTAATGGATTAAGAATAATTTTTATATAGGGAATCAGACTTATTACCCGCCATATAATAGCATACCATCTGTTTACGATATGATATCATCTGGCTCCCTAAAACTTTATACTTAAAAGTTACCATAATCAGATTGTTTCAATAAATAATTTCACCAACCTAGCTGGTTTGGCTCAGTGGATAGAGCATCGGCCTGCAGATTAAAGGGTCCTGGGTTTGATTCTGGTCAAGGACATCTACCTTGGCTGCAGGCTTGATCCCCAGCCCTGGTCAGGGCACGTGCAGGAGACAACCAATTGATGTGTCTCTCTCATATTGATGTTTCTCTCCTTCCCTTTTACTCTTTCTAAAAATCAATGGAAAAATATCCTCTAGTTAGGATTAACAAAAACAAACAAACAAACAGACACACTTTCACCAATTTTATGCTAAATTCTTACCCATAGTAACAGAAATTGACCTTTAGTATAGATATAGATTGCTCTTACAAAATAAAAGACATATCAGTTAAAGAGTGCCTATTGTAGAAGGTAAGATTAGAAATGTTTTTCAGAATATTTTCTTAAAAGTTTAATAAAAAATGAACAGGGTGTATACTAATAACATAAAGTACCAACCTGAAGCAAATAATCCTGCATTTCCAGACTGAAAACTTAAGACCTAAAATACCTAAAAATTTGATATAAAAGTCAATTTTAATAGAAGCCAAATAATAAAAAATATATATAGCTTTGATCAGTGGCCCGTGTTTACAGTGCTTTGTTAACCTCATTTTAGAAGTTATTATGATAAAAATTTATAATAAACACCAAACTGTGTCATAAAAATTAATGCCTGTGCCCATATATATTTCACATATAGGGTATCCCCAAAATATGTATATATACACTTTGAGTAATTATAAAGGCAGTGTTTATTAAAATACATTTCATTTCCAAAATTGAGCTATCAGCTGTTAAAGTGTGTATACATTTTTGGGGATACCCTGTATTTATGTGTGTGTGTGTGTGTGTGTGTATGAAAGATCATGGCTTAACCTGAGTCTCATGATTGTTGTTCTGGTGCTTTCTCTCACTCATTTATGGACTCAAAGAACAAAGGGATCAGAAGAATTGTCTCTTTTATCCAATCTTCTTAATGCAGAATTCCCTGTATACAACCCAGTACATTATAATACATAATTAAAAAACGTTATTTTAGATTAGATTTAAATGATCTTATTTGGACCTGGTTAAATGGCCCACTTTCTTGAGTGCCAGGTCACTTTCAGATCCATATGTGTTGCTGTTGCACAAGTCTTTTAAAATGTAAGACTCAGAATCTTTGACACATCCCATAAGATATATAAGCCTAAAGCAAATAATATGTTATTTTGAGGGTTGTTTAAAGAAATAGAGTTTATCAAATCCTGACAAAAATCTTTTATGAATAGAGTAAACAAAGTATTTTTTCCAGGGGAAATATTTTCTGTGACATTGCAAAGCAGCATTTGTCAAAATAAAATCTTTTTGAAACCCAAGGGTTCAGTTTATAAGAGGACCCCATGAAAAATGCTAGTACTAAATTAACTAACATTGTTGGTATTAAGAAAAATAAAACAATTTATGGTGTAAGGACTATCTCATCAGTACCATAGATTTACATTCTTTTCTTTAGTAATAATTTTAGTATTTCTTCATATAATTTTCAATGATGGAGGAAATCTCCTTTAAAAAAAGGATTACTCTTACTCCTTCTCTAGTTATAATCTTAATTGTATATTTTTCATGCTCCCCTACTGAATCCCAAGTTAAGTAAAGTATTCTAAAGGTATATTTTATTGATACCAATATTTCTGGGTTTTAAAGTTTACTATTTTTCCTCCTGGCAAAATGCCTTTGCAGAATGATTCAGTTCATGTTTTCAAAAAACAGAAATACAAAATTAAAATGCATCTCCAATAAAAATACAAAATTTAGATTTAGCAGTATAATCTTGGATTTGACAATTCAGAACCTATCCATAGGATTAAAATCAAATTAAAACATCTTTCACATATCTTTTGTATTAATAGCCCACTGACTGGTAAATCCACCATATCAGGGTAGAAAAGAAAAGATTTTTGCTAGCAATTTTTTTTTTTAAATTTGGGTAGGGAGACAGAACAAATGCATATGAAACAAGTAAAAATGCGTTCAGAGAAACATCAACAAGTACAAATCACTATAATGCTGAGTCTTCACATAACACAAAATCAAGGTGTTGATTAAAGGTAGATTAAAATTAAGGTGTAATTAGGATGATTAAAATCACTTTTGGAGCAAGGATTTGAAAAAGTAAAAATATATGAATTGGCAGGTGAGGGCAGAGCTTTCTAGTGCGAAGAGTAGGACAAAGACATGGAAAGGAGCAAATAATAGATGGGTCAAGAAAATTATAATGGCCAGAGCAGAGATTGGATGCAAGATATACCACTTTTGACCTTTTCACTCCTTTAATCTTACAATCCCATTTCTTTCAGTCTATCACCAATCACTTCTTTGCCCATTCTGCACAGTCCCATGGTATACCACCTCAATCACTCTGTGACCAGAACACTCAGTGCCTTATATCCTGTCTTGCTTCACTACCCTCCTCCCGGCATGGTAAGTTTCAGAAATCAGGGGAACATGCACAGAGGTCGCTAGCAAACTGAACAACTGTAGCCAAATCTGAATATCTCTCTAATGTGACTCACAATCCCGCTCTCAAGCACTGGTTTCTCTTATGTCTTTTCATCATAATCTTAACTTTCATGTTAAACTATTTCTCTGCAATTTTTTAAAAATTACCAATGTTGCAAAACAGAATTTCCTCAGGTAAGCAATAGTTCCCCTTCTCCCTATCCTACTCCCCTGAAAGCTGCACTTCTGTTTATAACCACTGGTAAATCTCCAAATTTGCATCAATCTAATATTTCTGTTCTTAAGTCCAGTATGTTGAAGAAAAGCTCATTCTAGTTCATATTGTACCTATAAATTCGTCATCTCTGATTTCATCTGGGCTTTTAGAGCCATTTGACAAAAATTCTACATGCCTCTTGTCTTTTGCAATGTCCTCTCCATGTTCTATTCTCTTCCTTCCAATTATCCTCCTCATGCCTCTTACCCCATCACCACTCTGTTGATGAGATCATTCATCAAATGCCATGCCAGAAGGCCATCCTGTCTACCTGATTATTAAGGATTCTCTTCCGATCTTGGGCCTTCTGCTGAGTATTTGCTCGAGGTACAAAAATTTCTAGGTTCTGGGATTATTGTAAGAGATCCAGTCCATACATACACTCATTCCATAAGCTTGCTTTTTACCAATCCTTTGATCTCGTTCCTTCCAAATTCTAGGTAATTCATACTATTAGCTCCTGCCCAGGAATCAGTACATATATCCTGACCTCAGGGCAGATCATCTTCCATGAAAAGTATTTAACATGTAAAGCACACTAAAGCAATTTCTACTCTCCATTACCCTAAGAGCCAGCAATCCTCTTCCATCTAGTAGAGGCATTTAGTGTGGAGCCATCCTTAAACCAGGATGCCTCACTTCCCCCACTACCTAAATCAGGATATAAAATTGCCTTTCACATCCTCAGTCAATTGTTCATAAGAAACTTTCCCGAGGATATGGATGTGAGTTGCAATGAGTATGGCAGTTTGCAGAAGGCATAGGGATGAAGGTCATGTCCAGTTATTAAGTTACTGGGCACCACAAACTTTATGGCTGGAATTAGATATATCATAGTTCATTATGAGTAGCATGAACCAAATGAAATCCCATGGTCAGTCTCCTCGGAGCTCATATCAAGTCAGGAACTTTTTTCACACAATGTTAATTGTTGAAGAGGGCATGGCCTTTGTCCAAACTTGAGGGTCCTTCTCTGTGTGTCTCCTACCTGGAGTTAGCAAGTGTCTATTCAGTATCTGCCAACTATGGACCTGTTCACAGTTACTTGCACTACAATAGTGGATGGACCAGGTGCTAAGTTTTCTTTTATTATGGACCCCAAGTATGAATGGGTATAATGTGAATAATCTTGCTAATGGTCAGAGCAAGACATACAAAGAAGCTGCATTTCATATTTTGATAGCCATTTTGAAAGGAGTGGCCTGGAATGCCATAGTTCCTCAAACACCCCGCCCTTTTCTGTCAGGTCAGAGGTCTACAGTTTTACAGAAGTTCACAGGCATACATGTGACTTACAGAAGCATCCAGGATCATTTCTACTTTCTGATCTTCATGTCCTATCAGCATGATGTTTTTGTGGATATTGGGTCAAAATGACGTACTACTTGGATCAAAGTGGTAACGTGCTCAAGGTTCCAGAAAACTAGCTGCTACATAAGAGTTAGAGAGCTGACATATCCCTGACGCATGACAATAAAAATTTGTAGGTGCTTCTATCAATGAAGGTAAACTTCTGGTGATGTGTACACCAAGTGGATAAAAATGTTTTGGCAGGATCTATAACGGCACCGTAAGTGTTGAAAGATACATTGATTTATTCTAGTAAGGAGGAAAAAAACTAGACTAGTAGCCACCACTGGACCTTCAACTGATTTTGTTTCCTGTGATCCACAGTCATTCTCCAAGACCTTTGAGAATGCAGAGGCCAAATCACCTTGTTAATTAATCACCAAATCTACAACTTTCAGGAAGCAACCTCCAGGATTGTGATGCTCTTCTTCATTCCTTATTTTGTCAGAAAAGGAGAGTGCCAAAGGCCTTCACTTGGACATTCCTAAACTACTAGCCTTTACTTATGATGTAAGAAATTGTGTGGGATTCTGCCATTTTCCTATCATATCCATATCAAGAATTGACTCAGGATCTGAGAAAATGACCCCCAGAAAGTGTTGGGAGTCCCACTCGGGCTACCATTTTAAAAACTCAGAACTCCATTTAAAACCTGGGCTCCATAATGATCCCCAATTCTGCCAAACTGATTATGATTGGATTGCAAGTCCCCAGGAATCAGTGGCCACTTGGGGCTATAACCAATATTTCCAGAGTTGAAGTATTTCCCTTTCCTCAGTGCACATCTATTCAGGTTAACGACTGCCAGCCCCATTAGGAAGGACAAAGCAGAGATTCACAGTATGCCTGGGTACTGTTACAGCAGGATCTTTCCTCACAGGAACCGGCCTCCCCTGCACAGGGTCGGTGAACCCCAAGTTCTCTAGCACCTTGGCTCCAGTGAGGCCTCTGTTCATCAGACCTAGAATAGCTTTGGTTAAATAAATCAAGACACACCTTAATTGGCTGTCTGTCTATTTCATTCCTGGGGACCCCATGATTAATTAACCACAGTCAGAGATTTCTGCTACTGAAGCCATTCCCTGATCCCTGAGTGTAGCATCTGGCTATTAAAACAATACCCACTTTGCTTCAGACTGTTAACAGTCATCACCTGGGCCAGGCCTCAGCTGGCTTCTCACATCCCCACTGAGATCAGGAATACCATTTTTATTATATCTCCTTCCAAAAGCATTCCAAGCCGAGAGGTGGGGAGGGGGAAAAAAAAAAAAAAAAAGAGCCAGCAAAGCACTTTTAAATATTTGGGTATTTCCCTTTTCACTCTATTTTTACTGGCAAAGGAGACTAGTTTTCAGGGCCCAGCCAGGATATAGAGGTGAGACACATGATCCATTTAATCTACTTTTTTTTTTTTTTTTTTATCTCCCAAAGTCTTTAAATTCTTCCCTCTACATTGTGCCAAGGACTTTCTGGCCTTTTACTTTACCCAGAGAGACCAACAATGGGTTTGTTTGCTTTAGCAAACCCAAGAAAACTGTTGAAACTACAGTCAACTGCTTGAGCTACCATACATAATGCAGTATGTCTTATTAATAAACTGAATATAATGAATGCAGTTCAGAAAAAAAAAATCTTAGATTTCCAACACTGGCTGCACATTAAAATAATATGAAGAGGTGTGTTTTTTGTTTGTTCGTTTTTAATATGATGCTTACCACACTGTCCACTCCCAGACGTTTAAATCAGAAGCTCTGGGGTTAAACCAAGCATCTGTATTTTCTTAAAACTGCCTAAGTGAATTTGATCCACAGTGAGGTTCATGACCAGTGCTGTAGAAGTTCTCATTCACTCCTAAGGTTTCTATTACCACCTGTATACTAATGATGTATATTTTTTAATCCTTCTAGGATCTGTCTTCTAAGTTTCAGCCCTCAAAACAGTGTATCTATCTTTGACCTTCCCCCTCTTTTTCAAGAATCTGGAGGCTTACACAATATAAAAGGAATTATCAAATATATGCACTTACCGTGTACTAGGAACACTGCAAAAGTTAAAAAAAATGGTCTCTGTCTTCTTTGTGTAGACATTTGATTGCCTGTTGTGAGGTTTCTTAACCTTAGCACTACTGACATTTTGTGCTAGAATATCCTTTGTCGTGGGGCGGAGGAGCTGTCTTGTGGATTGCTTAGGAGCATTCCTAGTCTCTATCCACTGGATTCTAGTAGCATCCTACTACTCTCTCCTCATTGTGACAACCAAAAATATCTTTAGATATGGCCAAATATTCCCTGGGCATCAAAATTGCCATGGCTGAGAATCACTGTTCTGAGGTCATCCCTGCATGAACAGTTCACACTAACTTATATTTTAACGTGTTACATATTAAATATATTAATTTTCTCTTTCTTGTTCTTAGTCTTGGATGTTTATCAGTCTTGTACCATTATCAAAACTTCACCACCCAGAAATCTCTCTTTCCCAGGGCCACTGCATATGATTGCACAATTGGTTTATTCACTATTCAAAGTTACATATTGCTCTTGAGCGTTAATGTTTCTTAAGTCTCTTTTAAAATTGAACAGTCCTTTTCCCTCCTGTTGTCTTTCTCCACTCCGCCATTTGCCCGCCTCCCCCCCCCCCCCCGAGTCTATTTATCAACTAGATAAATAAATTGGTTCATTTGTCCTGTGGTGTACTTGACATTCTGGATTTGCCTGATTATCCTCCTGATGTCATTTAGATTGTTCCTGTGTTACCAGGAAACTAGAAGTTACATCCAAAAGCTTCATTAGATTTATGTCAAGTATTTTTGGTGTTGTACTTCTTATAGCCAAACATCTGTTGACAATGTGTGGCTATCTAGCTTTTAACTAAAGAGGTGTCAGGTGGTGATATCCTGATCCCACCATTATTAAGTTGATAATTTTTCATTATGTCAATACTTATATCATGAAAACCTTTCATATTATGGTTTAAGAATCTATTGGTGCTTATTGCCTAAGTCAATTATTTCTTTAGAAATTATAAAATGGCCATATTTTGGAGGTCCATTTTGACACAAACAATTTGGATATCAATTAGACATCTGAAGTGGAAATAACTTGTAGTAGTAGGTATGCAAGTCTGAAGAGTGGGGTGAGAAAGATACATTTAGAAGTCATCAGTATGTGGTAGATTTTAATATTCATAGACTATGTAGGATTACTGAGAGGAGAGGATATACTGAGAAGAGGGACCAGTAATAAGCATTGAGGTACCCCAACTGTTACAACTGGATGAAGAGGAGATGTCAAAAAAGGGCTCAGAGCTCAGCTGAGGTGTCTCAGTGGTTGAGCATCGACCTATGAACCACGAGGTCATGGTTCAATTCCCAGTTAGGGCACATGCCCAGGTTGTGGGCTCAATTCCCAGTGGGAGGTGGGTGTGGGTGCAGGAGGCAGCTGATCAATAATTCTCTTTCATCATTGATGTTTCTATCTCTCTCTCTCCCTCTCCCTTCTTCTCTGAAGTCAATAAAAATATATTTTTAAAAAAGAGGGCTGAGAGGCAAGATCTCCACCTCCTTAATATCATTTCTCATAACTATTTCTTTAACATCTTCTCTGGATTATGGTAATCATCTCCTAATTGATCTTACTCTAGTCATGCTCTACAGAGCTCTCTGAGAAGTTTTTCTAAAAATTAAGTCTATCAAATCAGTTCCCAGATTTACAAAAGCAGCATTAATAACTCTACAAAAGCCCAAATATCTACTGTCACCATGTGATACCCTTTCTGATGTTTCTTTCCTATCTCCTCACCTTCACATATTGCCCTTCCCCATCCCTCACCTGAAATACTTGCTTTTACTTTGTTTACAGTACTAATTGATATTTAATTTAGTAAATCGTTAATGAGCACTTACAATGTACCAGAAAATATACTAAGCGATTAGGGAGAGGGGTAATTTTCAGCAGGTAAAAAAGGTTCCCAAAAAGAGGTAGCATCCGAGGACTTTGAAAAAAGGCTAGAGGTGTCATGGGGGAAAACTTTAGTGTGCATTATAATCACCTGGAGTGGCTTGTGAAAACACATGGTGGGGTCTCACTCCCAGAGTTTAGGATTTTCTAGGTCTGAGATAGAGGAGTGAAAATGTGAATTTCTGTAAGGTTCCCAGGTGATGCTGATGCTCTTGGTTGCAGAATCACACTTTGAGAAGCACAGCTTTAGTGCCATTAACATCTAACTGCTGCGGCATTCTTGTTTATCCCTAATCATCCAGAGCACTGTGACACATTTGTCGAACTTTAAGACTCTTTGAGAAGTCTGATTCCATTTGGAGGACAATAGAGATGGGAAGGGGGTATATATCTTATTCATCTTTGCACAGCTTTGGCATATTACAGTGATGTTTTGCAAACACCATTGATTGGATTAACAAATAGCCATGCAGTAACTATCAATAAGTCCCTTACTTAATCAATCCTTAGTAAAAGGGAATAGATGACTACCATTCCTAAGTTAGAAAAATGTATAGAAAGTGTTAAAACAACAACAACCACCCCAACTTTGGTTCACCAAGTGCATCAGTAATCTTTCCTTACATATTGGTGAGTGCAGTGTATCAGAACTCAGTCTGGTGTTGACTTCAATCTGGATCAGTACATAGATACTTATGTGTCTCTCAAATACAAGAACACTGACTCGATTTGTTAAGCCACAGGACTGCAATATATTGTATATGGTATATTAAATGGAATGTAACGCATTGCCTTACATAACATTATTACATAGAGAATAATATACCTATTATGCTGTATGCTGAGGGCATGCAGGAGACCCTGTAGAGCAGGCTGACAGGAGATTGATGATGGTGGAAAGGGGAGGGGAGGCGGGTCCCGGGTAAACCATTGCATACTGGAAGAAATGCAACGCCCAAGTTGTAGCAGCATTCCCATGACATCAAACGCCATCGCCAGAAGGGTTCCTGCAACCGTCAGGGCTAGAAGGATCTAGTTCACTGCGATCCGTGAAGCCCAGAACAGTCTTCCCTCCCGCCTCCCGCGGGGGCCAATGCTGGCTCCTAACGGGGAGCCCCCTCTATCTTGGCTGGGCTCAAGCCCAGGCGGCCCCACTCGCACGCGACTTTCATTTCCGCCCGTGGAGCTTTTTCCCGCCAACGGCCGGGTTTCCGCCTCCCGCCGCCCTGACGCCGGCGGGACTGCGCATGTGCGGTGCCCGGCCGCCGACTAAGCCCCCCTGCGGCGCCGCGGGCGGCGAGCCATGGAGGAGACGGAAGCGAGCCTGTGGCACCAGTTCCCGTTGCTTCTGCCCCAGAACCGGGCGAAAACCGTGTATGAAGGATTCATCACTGCCCAGGTACTGCCCGGGGTTGCTCTCTCGCTAGGGGGAGAGCCTCCCTCTCGGGGCGCAGTGCCGCCCCTTCCTTGGAGTCTGACCCGAGCGGGTGAGGAGCCCTGACTTACGGGGATTGAGAGGGACGGCAGGTAACGACTCCCCGGACACTACTCCCCGGTTTGAGAACCGCCGCCGTCGCGGGACGCCGGGGCCAGGGTCCCCGCGCGGGGCCGGGCGTCTGGAGACCCGCGCGCGGGACCTGAGCGGGACCGGAGCGGCGGTGGGGGCGGGGCGGGGCGGGGGCGGGGCTGGCGGTGGCCACGCCCCTCGGCCCTCCCCTCTCGGAGTTGCCTCCTTCCTGATGCAGTGGCCGCTCCACTTTTAAACTCTTCTCTGTTTTTGGAACTTTTGTGCTTAGCTCTGTTCTCACACCGCCCGCCCCCACGAAGGTGGGCGGCCGTCCGCGGGAATCCCTGCTCATCGTGATGTTGGTGCTTCCTGTAGAAAGCACATTTTGGAGGAAAACCTTATTTTTGGCCCTCTTGTCATGTCACGTGTACCCGACCGACCTTCCGACCGTCCGTCTATTTGTGATAAGTTTTGTAGGAGATTTTTGACAACAGAATTGTGTTTGCAGATTCCCAATCGCCTCTCTTATGGAGTTAGTACATGGAGGAACACACGTGTAGGGCTCAGAAGTTTACGAAGCGCTTTCCAAGTACACGCTATCGCAATATTAACCTCCGCCCCTGGAGGCAGGAATTTAGGAAAAATAATTATTCTTGTTTCTTAGTGGAATAAGTCAAGGCATGGGAAAATGGAGAGGTTTAGTTCCTTTTTCCATGATCGCAACAGAACCCCTTAAACTCAGGCTGATTTCCACGCCTGGATCTTTCCCCTCTGCATTTGCGCCAAGATACCTTAGCAGTGATGGCGAACCTATGACACGCGTGTCAGCACTGACACGCGTGGCCATTTCTGATGACACGCGGCCGCTGAGGCGGCTGCATGCCGAGGATGAAACATTTGCGAAATAATGTTTTTTCCTCAAAGTGACACACTACCCGAGTTACGCTCAGTTTTTTGGCGAAGTTTGACACACCAAGCTCAAAAGGTTGCCCATCACTGGGTTAGCGTGTAGACTTTTGTCCCCTGACCATTATCCTCAACATCATGCCCCTCCCCAGCACACATTTGTTTTTTTTTTTGAGGATTGGGGCTATATCCTAGGAATTACCATATGTTTTCAAGACTACTTATAAAATAACCTCTTAAAAACATTGAATTATCAAAATCACTTGCTAAGTGAAACTTTTTACCTATCCCTAAGAATGGTAGGTGCCGAACAGTTTGAGATTAAGTTGCAGACATAATGCCCCTTTATTCCTAAATACTTCAGGTATATTTCACAAGACCAATGACACACACATACGTAACCACAATACAGTTCTCAAAATCAAGATATTTGACTGCGATATAATACCACTATCTAATCTGGAGTCCGTTTTCAATTTTTTTTTTTTAAATGTTGCAGTTACATTATTTTAGCTCCCTACCATCTGATGATGTGAGATCTCATATTTAGCTGTCTCTAACATGAAATAGTTTATTAGTCTTTCTTTGGTTTTCATGAGCTTGCCATTTCTTAAGAGGACAGGTTAGTTATTAGGTAGGATGCCCCTCAATTTGGGTTTCACTGATGGTTCTTCAAGTTCAGATTATGCAATTTGGCAGAAATGCCCCAGAAAGAATGTTGTGGCCTTTTCAAGGTATTTATATCAGTGGGTCTGGTTATTGATAATGTTTCCTCTGATCACCTGTTTAAAGTGGCATCTTCCAGTTATTCCTTTGCAATTAATAAGTACTTTTAGGGAGCTGAAACATTAAACTTTCACCACACACACCCCAGGTGTAGCATTATTGACTCTTGTTTGAGTCAGTTTATACTGTGATGGTTGCCAAATGATATTTTAGCTCTATCATTTCTTTATTAATTGGCATTCTATGATTAGGAATAGCTTTCCCTTCTTTCCAATTTATATCATAATGGTCTCAGGGATTTAAAAAATAATCTATTTAATGTGTTCTCATCATTGCATCCCTTATTTTTATGTTTATATTGTCCCAGATTTGGCCAGTGAAAGCACATTGTTATTGATATAAATTTGTAAAGTTTTGAATTTCCCTCTCATCACTGTTAAAATTATTTTATGGATGCTAACATGTAGTGATATATCATCATTTTTCAGAACTTTTGTAATTTTAAATTTTAGTTCCCCTGCACCTAGGAACTATTTAATAGAAGATTTTTCAAAATTTATCATGGAAGGTCTTTTTTTTAGTTTTGTTAACTGATTTCTAATTTTATTGCATTGTGATGAGATCGTATTGTTTATAAAAAGTTTGTGGAACTTATTGATCCTGTGTATGTGAGAGAAATTCGTGAGTGATTAAAAGGAGGTGCTTTCTCTGTTATCAGATTATTCCTTTCCCCTTGAGTGAGCTTTGATAGTTTGTTTCCTTCAAGGACTTTGTTCATTCATCTAGGTTTCAAAATTTATTGGCTTAAAAGTTACTTATAATATTCCATTTTATCATTTTAATGTCTTTAGGCTCTATAATGATGCTCTTTTTATTGATTATCTTATGCTGCAAAACTAATTAGTCCAAACATTAGTGGCTTAAAATAACACATTATTTCAGGATTCTGTGGATCAGGAACTTGGAGGTGACTTAGCCGATGTTTCTGTATCAGTGTTTCTTATGAAGATGCTGGCCAGGATGTCAGTTATCTAAAGGCTTGACTAGAGTTGAAAGATTTGCTTCCAGGATTGCTCATTCACATAGCCATTGGCTGGAGGCCTCAGTTTTTTTACTGCTCTCCATGAGGAAGGCCTCAGTTCCTCACCACATGGACCTCTGCAGTGTTGCTTGACTGTAATGACACATGGCAGCTAGCTTCCCCTGGCTAAGTAGTGAGTGGTGGGACAGAGATCAAGCAGAAAGCTGCACAGTGCCTTTTCTCCCCTAGCCGCTGATGTTAACACATATTTAGTCAGCTTTATTTTGTTTGTTAGAAACAAGTCACAAGTGCAGCCCATAGTAAAGGAGAGAATTTAGACACCAACACTTAATGGTGGCAGTATCAAAGAAATTATGGGCATATTTTATAGCTACCTCCTATTCCAATACTGATAATGGTATTTTGTGTTTCTTCTGATGCATTGGCATAGAGGCTTATACATTTTATTGAAATCATTTCTTCAATAATCTACTTTTGATATCATTGATTTTTCACTATTTCTGAAGTACCAATCAAGGTTACTGTAGGATACTCTACTGGGATTTCTCATGATTAGATTGGGGTTATGGGTTTTTGAGAGGAACATCACAGTGTAAGTACTATTTCGTCACATCATATTAAGGGTACAGATTATCAATGTGATATATTACCATTGATGTTGACCTTGATCATTTGGCTGAAGGGGCATTTGTCTGGTTTATCTACTGAAAAGTTACTCTTCTGCCCTTCCATTCTCCCCTCTCCCCATTCCCCCCCACTCCCCCCCCCCACTGCCCCCCCCCCCCCCACACTTTCCATACTATACTCTTTTCCTTCCCCCATACTGTACTGTTTGGGAGGAAGTCACTATGAGCAGCTCCCATTAAGGAATGGGGAGTTATGCTCCCTTTTAAGGTAGAGGATATACATAATTTACTCAATTCTTCTGCATGGGAGATTAGCTTAACTCTCCCATTTACTAATTCACTTATTGATAACAGTATGGATTCATTAAACTTATTTTATACTTTGGGTTGTAATCCATTCTTACTTTCTTTGTTGCTCAAATTGACAGATTTGGCACTGTCAGTTATCCTTTAAAGAGATTTTTGAAAAATAAGAAAAGTCTTTATATTTACTTGTATATTAACTGTTTCTGGCACTCTGTTGTATACCAGATTTCCATGTGATTTCACTTACTATCTTCCTGAGTGCCTTTAATATTTCAGGTAGTGTATGTCTACTGATGATTAATTCTTTCAGCTGTTTCATGTCTAAAAAATTGTTTATTTGGATTTTTGAAAGATACTTTTATTGGGTATAAGATTCTAGGTTGACTTTTTTTTCTTTTAGTGCTTTAAAGATGTCACTTCACTGTCTTGCATTATTTTCTACGAGAACTCTTTTTTTCTTATCTTTGTTAGTAGTTTGTTATTTTTCCTTTGGCTGCTTTTAAGGTTTTTCTTTTTATCTTGGTGTAGTTTTATTTATGTTTTCCCTCCACAGAGTTTGTGCAGTTTGGTTTTTTTTGTTTGTTTGTTTTAGATCTATGAGGTTGTTTTTTCATTTAATTTGGAAAAACTTCAGCCATTAATTCTTCAAAATTTTTTTTGTTTCCCCCTATCTCTTACCTGTATTGGGAACTTCAAATACATGCACGATAGGCCAATTTAAGTTGTTGCATAATTCATTAATGGTCTGCTTTTTTGTTTTTTTAAACAATCTCTCTGTTTGTTGTTTTTGGATGTTCTATTTCTGTGTTTCAGGTACACTAATATCTATTTTTGCAAGGTTTAATCTGTTAATACCATCTAGCATATTTATCACTTTAGACATTGTATATGCATTTTTTTATCTTTTAAATATGGGTCTTCCTTTATATCTCTTCCATGTGTATTTAGCATACTCATGCTTTCCTTAACCTTCTTGAATATCTGTAATATTGTAATAACTGTTTAAGAATTTTAAAGCAGTTCTATAATCTGTTTTTGTATTTCTCTTGATTTTTCTTTTTATTATGAATCTTATTTTCCTGCTTCTCTGCATACCTGCTATATTTTGATTGAATGCCAGACATTGTGCATGCTACTTGTGGTGTGCTAGATATTATTTATTCACTTAAATATTCTTGAGATTTTTTTTCTAAGCAGCAGTTAAGTTACTTGGAAATGGTTTGATCTTTTCAATGTTGGCTTTTAAGCTTTGTTAGGCAGAAAAAGAACAGATTTTGCCTTTATCACTGAGGCAACACTTGTATTTGTTGGCTTTAATAGTACAAGGTTGTCCACTTCGATGGGAAGAAGCCCAACCTTGTGTGAGCTCCAAGATTGTTTTGCATGCTCCATTCTCATGGTTCCCCAGCTTTGGGTGGTTTTCTCACATCCATGTAGCAATCACTATTTAGCTAAAGACTCCTTTGGAGGAATCCTCTGAAGTTCTCTAGTTTACTCTGTAGTTCTTTCTTCCCCATGTATTTCATCTTTGGTGCTGTACGTTATGAATCCTGCATACCTTTACCTCCCCTAATTCACCCCTTTCTTTTTAAATCAGGGAGAATGTTGGGCTCTATTTCGTTCTTCATCCTTGCCCTGCAGCCTGAAAATTCTCCAGGCCATACAGCTGACTATAGAGATTTTCTCATTTGTTTCCCTTTTTCAAGGATCACTGTCCTATAATGCCTATTGTTCGATGTCTGACAAATCATTGTTTCATACATATTTTGTCCAACTTTTTAGTTAGTGGGATAGTAAATCCTGTATTTTTTTAAATCATGGCTAGAAGCAAAAGTTTCCTTTTAGTTTCTTAAAAATTGTATTCAATTGTTGCTTTTTAAAAAAAATCTTGCTTTGAGAAGTCTGATGCCAAAATTGTTCTGTCTCCCATATAAGTTATTTGACTTCTTTCTTAGAAGCTATGTACTTTCTACCTTATTTTAAAAGTGTTCATTAAGATAAATCTCAGAGTGGGTCATTATGAGTCACTTTTCTCTTGTGTCCCGTTGTCCTTTTCAGTATGTGAATTTTCAGAAAGTATACTTGGATTATAATTTTAAATAGTCTTTTCTTCTATTTTGTTTTCCTTTTCATGTTTTCCAATTATTTGTATATTAGATTTCCTATACTTGTTTTCCACTTCACTTACTTTTTTCTGATTATCTCTAATTTTTTACTAATTTGATAATTTTCTTGCTTTTTCTTTGCCTCTTCTGAATTTTTTTATTTTACTCTATTGTTTGTTGAACACCTATTTATTACATTTTAATATCTTTTTATATTTTTCTTCATTTTTTAAAAAATTTACAATTTCTGTTCTTGGTTTTTGAATTTCTGACTCTGGGTATAAACACTCAAAAATATATAATTCAGCATTGTGATTTGTTTATCTCTACAATTTTTGCATGGCAGACGATCATCACCTGAAATGTTTTGAGTCTCTTATTCTGTTTTTGTCTCATAGTAGTGTGGCATTGATGAAGTCAATAGCTTTTAAGTTTGGAACTGTTTGGCTGTTTACAATAGTTTATAAAATTATTAGTTCAGGAATACACTGTTCTGTCAGTGAAGCAAAGTACAGTTTATTTAATGGATGATGTTTTTGTAGTGCTGAGGGGAGGAGTTGAGTGTTTCTATTTTGTTACATAAGATCCTAAGTTTGCCACTCTTGTTTTTTCCTCCTAGCACCCAGTTTCCAAAGTATTTCCTTCTCTGCCTTTTTACCATCTTCTATTCCTACATTTCTTTTCCAAGCCGAACGCCTTGCCTTTTGTGTTCATGTTTAGTCTCTTCCCTATAGTCAGTGTTCTACCATACTCTGATCTACCAGATTATTTATTATTATTTTTGTACTTGGTCCAGTCCGCTCTTCTCTCTTCCATGCATTTTTTCTGAACCCCCTAGCTGTCTAAAAGGAGTTGCTGTTGGAGTTCCAGATTGGAAACAACTGAAAAGCGATCTATATTTTTTCTTTTCTGTAGGTAATTTGAAATTTAGTGTTCTCTGTCTCCTGATTTTACTGCAGATGAGATTTGCATGTGTGTGTGTGTGTGTGTGTGTTGTGTTGTTGTTGTTTTCTTAATATTGATCTATATAGTGTTTTGGGAGGATGTATGGAGAGGTTCACATTTAGGCAATTATCAGTACTTTGGTTTCCTCTAAGCCTGGAAAATCTCCTTTTTGAGAGCAATTAAGAAAAAAAACTAATTTGGATATTTTCTTTAATCAGAAACGTATGATGGCATGTGACATGGCATTTGACCTTTTAAAATGGCTGGATTTTGCAAATAAGGGAGTTTGGAATTTTATTCTTTCAGATAACAGAGCAGTAGAGAAGTTTTACTATTTTTCATGTAAATTTTGAGTTCCAGATTGTTCTTACACCTATGTGTGGGATGTCTATAAAGTTAGGTTAAAGTTACTACATAATACCTCTTAGTGCTTTAATGAAATAGTGAATTATTGTTACTTGACCTTTTGAAAAGGTCAGTAGTACATTTTGTTTCATTTTTTTAAACGACATTTAAATGTAATGAAAGTCAGAACTGTAATATTACCATGAAAGTAAAGGTTATGGGGTACATTTAATTGTGTTCCTCTATTTTTGAAACTGCTTTGAGGGAGACTGTGCTAAAATTCTTGTGGTAATTGTTTTTCGAGAATTTTATTACTCTTTTTCATTTTATACTGTTGGAGTAAAAGATTATAATTCTGTTTGTCCTTTTCTGCCTACCTTTGCTCAGATTTCATGTGTATTATCCTATTTAAGTTACAAAGTTTAAGCTGCTTACTCATCCACTTTCTCAAGAAAGTAAAACTGAATATATTTCTGAGGACAGTCTTTCCTTCCTTAGAAAGACTCTTGAGTAAAATTTTATGTATTCAAATGTATAGCTAGTGAAAATGTAAGTTGAAAGAAGTAATGTAATATGTTAGCAATTTTATTAACTGTCTGCAAATGTGGGAGAATTAAATACATTCTGATTTATGAAAACATTTCTCTGATGTTTGTATATTTAGATTATTTAACCAAATATATTTTTATTTTATAAAATATAGAACATTGCAAATATGATGCCTATAATGTATTACATATTCTTATTTTACTTATGAACATTATGACTTCTTCTTATTCAAAGCAATTTGAAGGAATTTTCTTTTTCATACATTTATTTCACAAGAAATAACATCTAAAAATACTTGTCTACATTAACAATTTCTTATAACGCTTATGTTTATGTGAGTGACTATCTCTTTGAAAACAATTTTAGTGTTTTGATTTCCCAATAATTGCAAAGCTTTGAACAATTATTTTTCCTCAAATGCAATATTATGTTGCTTATATTTTAATAGGTATAAACATTTGGATTAAGTTTATACCGTTTAGAAAATAAAGGAAACATTGCCTTTTCTATATGATTCTAAAATTAAGTGAAACTCATAACATTGAATGAAAGGTGAAAATTTGAACCTTTTCAATATTTTCCACAGGGAAGAGACTTCCATCTTAAAATATTGTTGCCTGAAGATTTGCAGCTGAAGAATGCAAGGTGATGTGTTTTGTCCTATATTTGCATCTTTATGGAATGGGTAGTCAGTTAATCTGCTATAAACTGATTTCAGTCATTAGAATTTTGCCTAAAATGCTTATTAGTCATATCTGATTTTCCCAAGTCACTGTGCATTTGTAAATGATTTTCCCTGGTGCTGAAGTACTTTTAAAAGGTGACACATGAATTCTCTAATTTTCTTTTTAATTTAAAGCAGTAAACAGCAACTGTGTAAATTTCACTAACAAATATGAACTGAAGTATAAAGGGAGAATACAAAATAATTAGAATTAGTACAGACAGCCTGTCAAGGAATGTCAAGAGATGAGACTAGAAATTTAGGTAGCGCCCCAAATCTCAGTTCTGCTCCTAAATATCTCTAGGGGTCAGGAAGGGGTAAGGGGTAAGGAAGACTCCAGAGGCCTTTACATGTTGGATTGATGGATTTTGTGACTGATTCGAAGTGGGAAATAAGAGGGAAAGAGGAGTGGAGGATGCTTTCCAAGTTCCTGGCTTAGATCACTAAGCTAGAGAAGAGGGCATTGATGGAGAAATTGATTTAAGATGTATCAGGTGTGAAATACCAAGAGAGGCTATTCAGTAGGTAGTAGAGTATTGGTGTATTAATTCCAGTGTGATTCTTGGAATGGAGATGCCTGTAGAATTCACAGTAGGCATGGGGTTTGGGGCTCTGAGTATGGATAGACTTTCAGCGCTGCATGTGTGAGGTGGAAAGAAAGCCAGTGAGGGTAAATAAAGAGGACCTTGGAGGAAGACTAAGAATTGACCAGAAAAGTAAGGGGAAAAACTGAAGCCCAACACAGAGAGACTTAAGGAAGGAGAGTGGTTAATAGTGCTGAGTGTTGCAAAGGGATCATGTTAGAAATGATTAGGTTTTATGTAGACACAAGACAGGTGTATTGGGTTTTAGAGTGAATGAGTGGGTAGAAAGGAAATGTAAACAGTATAAACTACTTTGAAGAAAAGGAGTGGCCAATGCTGGGAAAACTCAGGCCTCCTACTTCTGGGTAAGTTAAATCTCTTCCTAGAAGAGTTACTTGCCTAACAATGTTGAGAGCACAGCTGAGATGACCCAGTAGATAGATGAACATTAACTATCAGTAACACAATTAAAAGTTATCCTTTTAGTGTGTGTGTGTGTGTGTGTGTGTGTGTGTGTGTGCATATATATATATATGTCCTTTCTGTATCATTTTAGTTATATTACCCTGGAATTTGAAGAAGATTGTATTGCTACATAAACTCTCAAATATAAGTTCTGTATATTAAGATCTAAACTGTTGGTTCTATTTAACCTACCTCGGAGCAGAATCTGGTTCAGTAGATAACATTGCTATGTTTAAAAAAAGATGTACTGTTTGCCTATCATTTATTGATTGCAGTTATTTATATTTTGAAATAAAATTAGTACTGTCAGTTTGAAGACTTTGAACTTTATAAGTGGTAAACATTTTATTAACATTTCAAAATTATGTTTGTCATTCTTTTCTATGCTCATGCCTGTTTGTCTTATCATACATGTAAGTTTTTTCCTATACTGAACAATTAACACATTATTTTATTCCATTAAATTTTAGATTACTATGTAGTTGGAAGCTGAGGACAATACTTTGTGGATACCATCAAATAATACAACAAGTAAGTCCTTTAAAAGGTTTGTGTTTTAAGCAAGGGTAAGAAATTACTAAGTTTACTTTTTTTTAAAGTCTTACTGTGCAAAATGCTGTAACAAAGTAGTTGCTAAATTTTGTAGGTTTCATCTCTATGAAATATTTTAAGGATCTATACATTATGTAAAGTGTTTTTCAGTCTCAGAATCCTTAGCACATCTCTGGGCAGCATTTATGTTCAAGATTTCCATTCTTGAGACTTCATTGTCTTCAAATGCATTCACCCTTATCCATATACATCACTTTTTGAGTGATTTTTTCTGCTAAGACTGAATAATGGTGGTATAAAGAAATGCCAGGACCCATTTAGGAGTTGTAGGATATCTGTGACAAAAATGGGATTGTAGTTCTAGATTAGTAACAGAAAAGGTGTGGAGATCACTTAGGATCATATACGAGTAGTTGGACATAATAGGAGTAGTTGTAAAGGCCACATTAGTGAGATATAGGCAGGATTAATTTAGTTATTATTTTTAAAATTATTGTATACTAGTAACTGGAAGTTTGTACCTTTTAATCACCTTTACCCATTTTGCCCACCCTCTGTACCCTGGTTTAGTTATTCTTAATGTTTAAGTTCCTCTACCTGAAAATTCCTTTAAAGAGTAAAGAAACTTTAAAACAAAATCATTGTTACTAAAGCAAAGGAAAAGAATGAAATGCCTCTTGTAGAAAAATAAATTAAGTAGAAATGCATTTCATTTGTATGCTTTTCCCTCTTATATTTTCTCTATCTAAAAGGCAGATTATTATCTATGATAACTGACAATGACAGAAACTCTCACATAAAGCATTATTGCACCAAAAAGAAATAATAGGAGAGAAACTATTTGATTTGTAGAATGTAGGCTGTAATTGCTGGCAGTATAATTACAGCAGTTTTTTAAGGGGATGCTTAAATTATTTCTTCTGTTTTTTTCCCCATTGCTCCCTCCCTATCTCCTGTGACTATTTATATTATACTAGAGGCCCGGTGCAGGAAATTCGTGCACAGTGGGGGGGGGGTGTCCCCTCAGCCCAGGCTGTACCCTCTCCAATTTGGGACCCCTCGGAGGATGTCTGACTGCCGGTTTAGGCCCGATCACCGGGATCTGGCCTAAACCAGCAGTCGGACATCCCTCTCACAATCCTGGACTGCTGGCTCCTAATCGCTCACCTGCCACCTGCCTGGTCACCCCTAACTTCCCCTCCCTCCCCCCCCAGCCAGCCTGATTGTCCCTAACTGCCCCCCCCTGCTGGCCTGGTTTCCCCAAACTGCCCCCTGCTGCTGGCCAGGTCACCCCCAACTGCCCCCTCACCCCCCCCCCCCCCGCCGGCCTGGTTGCCTCTTACTGCCCCCCCTGTCAGCCTGGTTTTCCCCCAACTGCCCTCCTCTGCTGACCTGGTTGCCCCTAACTGTCCTCCCCCCCCCCCCCACTGGCCTGGTCACATCCAACTGTCCCTTGCCACTGGCCTGGTTGTCCCCAACTGCCCCCCTCCCCCCGCCAGCCTGGTTGCCCCAAGCAGCCTGCTTGTTCAGTTGTTTGGTCGTCCCTCACTACCCCCCCCCCCCACACACACACACACCAGCCTGGTTGCCCCACTTAGCCTGCTTGTTCAGTCGTTTGGTTGTCCCTCACTAATCCCCCCTGCCAGCCTGGTTTTAGGCAGCCATCTTGTGAGAGTGTGATGGTCAATATACACATTACCTCTTTATTATATAAGATATCAAAGTTTAAGAAGTGAATCTATTGAGATATTTAAATAGCCTGAAAATCTTGTTAATAAAGACTAAGTATAATAAGAAGATATCTGTTTTTCTTCACCAATTCACCAAGAAGGTTCCTAAAAAAAGTCTCAATTACTTAATCTCCTTTCTGCCCTCCAGTTGGTTATGTAGAACCCAATATTAGTTGAGTCTTTGTTTTATTCCAAGTCCAGATGAATATCACTATTCTTTCTTTGTTGCATTTTTTTTTTTTTTTTTTATTGAGTTCAGAGAGGAAGGAAGAGGGAGAGAGAGAGAGAAGCATCAATGATGAGAGAGAATCATTGATCGGCTGCCTCCTACATGTCCCGTACTGGGGATTGAGCCTGCAACCCAGGCATGTGCCCTTGACCAGAATCGAAACTGGGACCCTTCAGTTCACAAGCCGACACTCTATCCACTGAGCCAAACTGGCTAGGGCTCTTTGTACATTTTTAACTAGTAAATATGGGTCAGGGGGTCAGCAGCCTTTTTCAGTGAAGGACCAGATAGTACATTTTTTAGGTTTTGTGGATCGTAAGTTCTCTGTTACAGCCACTCAACTATGGCGTTTAGTGCCAAAGCAGCCATGACAAGAGGTAAAGGTATGGCTTAGCTGCATTTCAGTACAGGTTTATTTACAAAAGCATGCATTGGCTGGATTTAGCCTCTGGACTGTAGTTTGTAGACCCTGGATATAACTTATTATTCATTTCTACCAAATTAAGGGGAGAGGAGAGATATTGTATAGAAGAAGGGAAAATCAAAGATTTGTTCTAAAACATGAACACACTCAAAAGTTATTTTAAGATGTGAATCTTATGTCTCATACATTGCTAAAATATGTTAGATTATTAATTTTGTCTCTAAAGAGAGTGAACAAATTCATATATTTACTTTGTCTAGCACTGTGTGGCTCTAGTGAGGGCATCACAAAAAGTAACAAAAATACAATATTTTGAATTCAAGCAGAGAAATGATAAAGAACTTTATCTAAGAAAACATTTTAAATTATTATTTTTTCTTTTATTGTATAGTTATTTTAAGAATGATTTCTAAGAAATGGAACAGTGATTCTTAAATACTCATTCTACTTTAGAAGTTTACTTTTGCCATCCTATATAATAAAAGCCTACCTAATATGCTAAGTGTCTGGTCCACTGGTCGGCCATTCAACCAATCAAAGCATAATATGCTAATGATATGCTAAGGCCACTTAACCGCTCACTATGATGTGCACTGACCACCAGGGGGCAGACACTCAAACTGGTAAGTTAGCTTGCTGCTGGGGTCCGGCTGATTGGGACTGAGCGAGATGGGCCGGACATGCCCTGGAGCCCTCCGGTGTCCCTCTTCGGCTGGCCAACCTCCCACATCTCTCCCTGGCCCCAATCGTGTACCATGGGGTCCCTTGGCCTGGCCTGCACCCTCTCGCAATCCAGGACCCCTTGGGAGTTTTGAGGAGCCAGTTTCGGCCGGATCCCACAGGCCCGGCCGAGGGACCCCACTGGTGCATGAATTCATGCACCGGGCCTCTAGTTTTGTTATATTAGTTTTATCTTATTGAAAGATTGACTCCTTTTGAATTAATATGGGTTAATTGTGAAAGGACGAAAATAATAATTACAGGTCATCTTTAAGGTCAATAAAAATAAAAATAGACAGTATTATAATTATTAATTAATTGCTCTAACTAGATTTTTTTAGTTGTATAGATTTGCCTGATTTTTATATTTTATGTGCCAATTTCCACTTTCTTCACTCCCTTAAAAAATAATGATGTGGTTTGCTAGATTTGCTAAACTTGACAGTAATCAGTGCTGAAGGAAGAGAGGAGTGTGTGAGGTTTTAGGTGACATTCTACTCAGTTCAGTATATCTCACCAGAGTAGATTTTAAGTTCTAGTTTACTCTTTCAAAATGAAATTCGTAGGAATAGTAAGGATATTGACTAATACTTCAATTCTTACACTTTTATGATGTAAATATAATTAATATTTTTTCACATTTACATAAACATGTATTTTATTTTAGTTTCAGTGAATGGAATATTCATTGTACAAGTGAAATTAATTGGAAATGTCATTTTGATCTAGAGAATGAAGCACTCTCCTGATCTAATAAGCTTTATGATGGAGTTGAAGATGGTCTTGGTAGGTATTTGTTTTCTAACTCTGTTACCATAAGTCTTGATTGCTTTTGTAATTCCTGTATCTTTTTTATCTTACTGTGAAAATCTTGGTTTCTAGTATTAACATAATTATTATTTTTGGTCTATTGGTCATTTAATTTCAAAGAAATAATCATTAATTCAAAACTGAAAATACTGAGTTCATCTCTGAGTCACAATATTCTCTTTAGTACATTTATTACTATAATTCTGAATAACATGAGATCCTATTTTTTAGCTTTCTAAAGAAATATGGACAGTATTGGTGATATTATTACACACTTATGATAGTGTATCTAAAAATGGAAGAATTATTAGTTTATTTGTTGGGATGTGTTATTAGTAATAGGGTTCCTATAATACAATCCTATCTCATAATAGACAAATATGCAAACTGACCATACCCCCGACACACCCACAAGCCACGCTCACAAGCCACGCCCACCATCCAATCAGAGCGAGTATGCAAATTAACCCAAACCAAGATGGCTACAGCCACAGAGAGCAAGGTTTCCTAGGTAACAGAGGAAGCCAAGCTTTCCGTCTGCCCTTGCCAGGCCTAAGCCTCACTCAAGCTACAAAGTTTCAATTATAGAAGGTAAACAAATTCAAACAAATGGCACCAGAATGGAGCTTGAGAGAGCAGGCCAGGGTTGCCGCTGGCAACAGGGGAAGCAAAGCTTTCTGCACACCCTGGCCGGGCCCACCCGCTTAAGGCAACAAAGTTTCAATTATAACCCCAACACAAATGGCTGCCGGCCTCGGAGGGAGCCCCAGGCTTGGCTCCGCTCCAGGCTACAAAGTTTCAATTGTAGAAGGTAAATAAATTCCAGATACCAGGGCCTCCGCTTGGGTTGCCAGGGGGCGTGGCAGGCCTGCAAACCACCACAGGGCCCTCGCTCAGGCCGCCTCACGCCCCAAGGGAACCCCCACCTGATCCGGGATGCCCTTCAGGGCACACCTGCTGGCCCCCACCCCTGTACCAGGCCTCTATCCTATCTAATAAAAGAGTAATATGCAGATTGATCATCACTGCAACACACAATATAGCTGCCCCCATGTGGTCAAAGATCCTGCCCCCATGTGGACACAAGATGGCCACCACAAAATGGCCAGCAGGAGAGGGCAGTTGGGAGGCACCCGGCCTACAAGGGAGGGCAGTTGAGAGGGACCAAGCCTGCAAGGGAGGGCAGTTGAGGTGATCAACCCTGCAGGAGAGGGCAGTTAGGGGTGACCAGGCCGGCAGAGGAGGGAAGTTGGGGGGCAAACAGGCTGGCAGCAGAGTGGTTAGAGGGTGATCAGGCTGGCAGGCAGAAGTGGTTAGGGGCAATCCGGAAGGCAGGCAGGCAAGCAGTTGGGAGCCAGCAGTCCTGGATTGTGAGAGGGATGTCTGACTGCCCATTTAGGGATCCGACTGCCCACCGGGATCAGGCCTAAACGGGCAGTCGGATATCCCTCAAGTGGTCCCATATTGGAGAGGGTACAGGCTGGGCTGAGGGACAACCCCCCCCCCGTGCACTAATTTCGTGCACCGGGCCTCTAGTCACTGATAAAAGTATTGATACCTCAATGAAATCAGTAGTTACTGAATTTGTTCTGGAAATTTTGTAAATCTTCCATGGAGTTTCCTAATAATAATTGGCATAAAAGAGCTGTTCTGCATGCATTTAATAAATGAACAATTACCCATATTTTAAAAAACTGTATGAGGTGTA
This sequence comes from Eptesicus fuscus, assembly GCF_027574615.1. Lineage (NCBI taxonomy): Eukaryota > Metazoa > Chordata > Mammalia > Chiroptera > Vespertilionidae > Eptesicus > Eptesicus fuscus. The sequence goes on along the minus strand of NC_072488.1, from coordinate 32,850,063 downwards.
GGTTATTTTATTCCTATTTTAGAGCCGAGTCATTAACTGCCTAAGACCTCAAAACTAGGAAATATTCAAGCTAGGATTTAAAACCTCTGAGTGTAAATCCTGTGTTCTTTCTACTACATACCTTTGTTTCCTTCTCCACAAAGAATGCTTTGCTTCTCTGCCTTTGCTTTTTTCCTGTTATGGTTCTACAATAGGAGTAACATGTCTGACCTAAGGTAGAAGGCAGAGTTTACAAATATCATAAATTTAGGATTAAAATACTGTTTTTATTATTATCCAAGTTTCTTTTTACTTTCAATATTTGAGGGTAGCAATAATTAAAATTTCTGAATAAAAATAGAAACTTCAAAGGAAATACTATATACATGTTATATGTATAAGTACAGGAACTGTACTGACATATTTTTTAAAGTGGATAATCTTAACAATCCTACCTAATAAAAGAGTAACATGCAAATTAACCACCACTCTGCTACACCCACCAGCCACGCCCACTAGCCAATCAGAGCGAGTATGCAAATAAACTCAACCAAGATGGCTACAGCCACAGAGAGCAGGAGGGAGGCTTGGGTTTCCCAGGCAATGGAGGAAGCCAAGCTTTCCACCTGCCCTTGCCGGCCTAAGCCTCCACTCAAGGCTACAAAGTTTCAATTATAGAAGGTAAAGAAACCCAAACAGAAATGGCGACAGCCACAGAGCTGGAAAGAGCTGGAGGCTAGGGTTGCCCCCGGCAATGGAGGAAGCCAAGCTTCTGCAGCCCTGGCCTGCCTTGGCCTACACTCAAGGCTACATAGTTTCAATTATAGAAGATACACAAACCCCAACAGAAATGGCTGCCGGCCACAGAGCGAGCAGGAGTCCTGGCTCCGCTCCAGGCTACAAAGTTTCAATTGTAGAAGGTAAGTAAATTCCAGATACCAGGGCCTCCACTTGGGTCGCCAGAGGGCGTGGCTGGCCTGCAAACCATCACAGGCCCCTCGCTCAGGCCACCCCACACCCCAAGGGAACCCCCACCCTAATCCGGGACACCCTTCAGGGCAAACCAGCCGGCCCCCACCCATGTACCAGGCCTCTATCCTATCTAATAAAAGAGTAATATGCAGATTGACCATCACTCCAACACACAATATAGCTGCCCCCATCTGGTCAAAGATCCTGCCCCCATGTGGACACAAGATGGCCACCACAAGATGGCCAGCAGGGGAGGGCAGTTGGGAGGCACCAGGCCTGCAAGGGAGGGCAGTTGGAGGCGATCAACCCTGCAAGGGAGGGCAGTTAGAGGTGACCAGGCCGGCAGAGGAGGGAAGTTGGGGGCAAACAGGCTGGCAGGTGAGCAGTTAGACATCAATCGGGCTGGCATGGGAGTGGTTAGGGGGTGATCAGGCTGGCAGGCAGAAGCGGTTAGGGGCAATCAGGAAGGCAGGCAGGCGAGCAGTTGGGAGCCAGGCCTAAATGGGCAGTCGGACATCCCTCGAGTGGTCCCAGATTGGAGAGGGTGCAGGCTGGGCTGAGGGACACCCCCTCGCCCCCGTGCATGAATTTCGTGCACTTGGGCCTCTATTACAAATATATTTTATGGACCATCAGGCTATCATCAGATATCATTAGGTAAAGTATAAGCACTAATAATTAAACATATACTTAAAGCATTAAAATTTATACCTTTTGTTAGGGTTACATTTACATAATTTTTTATGCTTATTTCCATATGGTTTTGGGTATTGTATCAGATTTCTTTTTAAATTTTACTTAGTTTTTAGATACCTTTTGATAATTCAGACCATATGAACATCTATGTAATTTGTAGATAACATTTATTTTTATTTTCCAAATAACATATTTGTCTAGGTTCGCACCTTTGCAGTAATCCTAATTTTTAACCTCAGCAATTCTAGTGATGTTTGTATTGCTTCTAAAACATAATTTTAGTTTTGTTTGGAGGAACATAAGCCATCTTCAACATACCTTAGGTGAGCCTAGTAGAAAAAGCAATTGTGATCTAACCAGATGGCAAAACACTTGAACTTGCCCAGTCTGGGAGTTATACAGAATGAAGAAAGAAATTAGCAGGTAAGTATTTATTGTGATAATGAAGGGTCTTTGTTTATAAGGTAATTCATAATGGTGTATTAATGTGTCAGTCTAGGTAATATACTTAGAGTTCAGGCTCTTCTTTAAAGGTACATGTTACTTTCTATCAAACATGTCCCCGGAGTGGTAAGATAGTAATGAAGCCTTGGAAATGAGTATTCTTTAAAAAAGTTTTTTATCTTTGATAAGCGTAATAGAGGAGAATATTAAAGTTAAGGTTGACAGTTTAATAATTGACTTTTTTTAATCCATTCTATTTTTTTAATTGATTTAAGAAAGGAGAGGGAGAGATAGAAACATCAATGATGAGAGAGAATCATTCATCGGCTTCCTCCTGTATGCCCCACACTGTGGATTGAGCCTGATGCCCAGGCATGTGCCCTGACCAGGAATTGAACCGTGACCTCCTGGTTCATGGGTTGACGATCAACCACTGAGCCACACTAACCAAATCATTGACATTTTTATATGATCTTCAGTGCAGTCCTTTAACTTTTTCATGTTTTCTTTTTTTCTTTATGAGAAGTGGAAAGATTGAGCTGGATTTCCTATAAAAATAATGGACACTTTAGTTAGGTGCAGAGAAGATTATGAAATTGTTTTGTGTAATCAGGTACTAACAAATCATTGTCTGGCATTCCACAGCTGATCCAAGTTTTTTCTTTTAAATAGGAAGTTGCTTTAAAGAATAAACAAGAAATACATTCACTGCCTCCTCCTCCCCAGTTCTACTCAAGCCTTATTGAAGAAATAGGAATTCTTGGTTGGGATAAGTATGTCTATTTTAAAATATGTTTTAGAAATGTTTTTATTTTACACATTCAACTTAATTTTTTTTCAGTTTTAGCAATCTGTTTTATACCTGTTTTTAGTCAAAGTATTTCATTGTAATTAGAGTGTCTAATCCTTATTGTGGTTATGAATTAAAGGGATGTTATCATGAAAAAATGACCTACGAGGTAAAATACTAAATTTGTGAAAAAATTACATATTTTCACTGAACATATTTTTTAAACTTTAATTGGCATATAATTAATAAATACAATTTTAATATATTTAAAATGTACATTGTGATGATTTGATATACATACGCATTGTGAAAATATACCCACAGTTGTGTTAATTAACATATCCATCACCTCACATATTTCCTTTTTTAATTTTTATTTTGTTTACATTTTTGTGGTCAGTTTTCTTGTTGCTATTATAGAGGAGAGAATTTTTAGAACTTCTGAATACCATTTTGTTGATGTCTCCAAATCTATTTAGGCTTGTATCTACCACCAATGTCTTCTATTGTCTCACCTTGCCCAAATCCGTATTCTCATGCTCTGTTCCAGAATTGGTAAATAGGCAAAGGGAAAAATGACTGCAAAATTTTTATTTACCTCTCTTCTACTTCCCCTTTTAAGAACTTGGTCCTTCAAGTCCTGGTTGCCTTAGCAGTTCTTTGATGCATTCATACTTTTTTTCCTTTTCTCTTTATCTGGTTACTCTAGTTGTTCTCAGTGGAAGTTTTGGTCTGTAGCAAGCTTCTCCATCTTAGCCAGACATAGATGTTACCTATAATTTTAAGTGTATTATTATGGTGATATTGAGGTTAATGTTAATTTATGAGATTAGGCTTTATTTGATAAGGTGTTATTCCTGAATAGGATTTAGGATGGATGGAACCTTTATAATAAAACTAGAGGCCCAGTACACGAAATTCATACATTTGGGGTGGGGGTCCCCTCAACCCGGCCTGTGCCCTCTTGCAATCTGGGAGCCCTCGGGGGATGTGTGAGTGGCGGCAATTGTACATCCTTAGACACTGTCACTGCTGTGCTCGCCAGCCATGAGCCCGGCTTGTGGCTGAGCGGTGCTCTCCCTGTGGGAGTGCACTGATCACCAGGGGGCAGCTCCTGCATTGAGCGTCTGCCCCTGGTGGTCAGTGCGTGTCATAGCAACTGGTCGTTCTGCCGTTCGGTCGATTTGCATATTAACCTTTTATTATATAGGAGGATTGCATATTAGCCTTTTATTATATAGGATATAGCATACCAATGGAAGGAAGAAAAGAGAAAACAAGTAATGAATTAAGATGAGCTAATAGCAATTCTGCTAAGGTTATGAAGGTGTGTTTCAAGGCATTGATGACATGGACCCTGCCATTTTTTGGATGTAAGGTGACAGAATAGAGAAAATTTACTTTGACTTATTTTCAGGTGCTTAATATTAAGACCTTAGTTTTTAACCTTTTGCACTGGGATGTCGAGTGTGACTAGACACGGGTAGCATCGGTAGCTAAATTATTGAATGTATCATTAATTTGAAATTTAAAAAAATCCAAATAAATAAGTTTGTATGAAAAGAAACTCCAGTTTTTTATTCTACTGCCGCGCTTTGTAAAATCTGGGGTATTTAAAAAATTAAATCCCGAGTAGAATAAAGGAATCGAGAAAAAAGCAAGCGAGTGCAAAGGGTTAAAATAGTTAAGAATGTATGAAGGGAGTGGAAAGGGAAGAGGTAATGGTTCTAGTTTTATTTTGTTAAATTGATAAAGTGATTTTGAAACAGTTTTCTATGTGAATGTGACATATTTCAGAGAACTCCAGTAAAAATTAATTGAAGCACTGATAATTTAAATATAAAATTTTTGAATAATTCATTTCTCTCCAACTAACTGTTATTTGTGAATGCCTATAATTGAGGGCAGTGAGGATACATAGGCAAGACTTAAGATTGTTCATAGAACTTACATCTAGTAGAAGAGTCAGAATTTAAGTAGATAATCACAGTAGTACTTAATTCTAACTGATAAGAACTATAAATATAATTATAGGATTTCTTGAGAGCCATTAGTAACAAAGTTATAAAGAGAAGTAGTGCAAGTATATAAAGTACTTTATGGAATATATGGTTTTAGAGATGAAAGGAAAGTATTGACTTTTGCTTTGTATTATACATATTGTGATGTGACAGAAAAAGGGATAGATCTCTAACTTAGATTATAGGTGAAAAGCAAAAATAAGGATATGAATGCCTCTACCATAACCTTCATCACAATATAAATGTTGGTCTCCACCTTAGACTAAGGTCATTGCACACAGGAACTTTCATTTATGAAGTTGCTGTTATATGCCACTGACTGTGCTAGCTACTTTATATAATTCTTATTTAATTCTCAGTATAAGTTTCAAGATATATATTTATATTCCCAACTTTGTATATATAAATTGAGTGTATACAGCCAAGGCTGGTTGCATGTCAGTGCTCAGGCTTTGTGTATGTGAATGATGCTCCCTGGAGTTGTGCTGTGGGTCAGCTCTGATATACAGCCTTCAATAAAGTTCCCTCAAGTACCTTCAGTATGTAACTATGGATAAAATTGGCCATATGCAAAATTAATGCAACCTGAGAGACAGTTTCTTGGCTTAGATTTGAGAAAGGTGATAGTTTAATTATGGTGACTAGGATGCATGATTGAATTAGGTATATAGCTGTTACCTAATCATTTGTTTCATAGCTTTACAAATAAAGACTGTTAACAGAAGAGAATATTTCTTTCTGGGTTGTGAGAGGCCAAAGAATAAGATTTGTCAATATTTATCCAACACTGGTAAAGTAAGAAAATCTCCCATCAGTTTTATTTTTGCATCTTAATTCTTAAATCAGGTATACTTGGCACACTGATAATACTGGGTTTCAGGACACTCAGAACTAAAACTGAGACCTGAATTGTACTGTCGCCAAACTAGAATTGCTACATTTTGAGGCCCTGCCTCAGCAACTAGCTAGCTTTTTCATTTAAAATACTAGAAGCCTATAAGGGCATGTGACAGGGGTTAGGGGAGGCTGGGGGAAGGTCTATGGGGGGGAAAAAGGAGATATATGTACTACTATATGTAATACTTTAAACAATAACATTAAATTTAAAAATAAAAGCAGTGGTATAAGTGGCAAAAAAATAAAATAAAATACTAAAAGCCTGGTGTATGGATTCATGCACTGATGGGGTCCCTCAGCTTAGCCTGTGGGGATCAGGCTGAAACCGGCTCTCCGACATCCCCTGAGGGGTCCTGGATTGCGAGAGGGAGGTTCTCGGGTGATGCACCCCGGAATCGGGCTCCCTCCTCTCTGGTTCCAGGTACATCGCCTGAGAACCACAGCTGCCAAGTCACCACAGCTAGGCTGCTCCTGTGTTGAGTGACTGCCCCCTGGTGGTAAGTGTGTGTCATAGCTACTGGTTGGAGCGTCTGCCCCCCTGGTAGTCATTGCACATCATAGCTACCAGTCGAATGGTAGGATGGTCACTTAGGCTTTTATATACAGTATATAGATCTTTTAAAAATGATACACATAATGATTTGTATGACAAACTAGTTTAAGTGTATTATGAGAATCTCAATGATTGCTAGGCCATGTCAATATATCCATATTTCCTTTGCATTCTTAACAATAATCTTATAGATTTGTTAGTGTAATAATAAAATCTGATAATAAAAGAAACATCTTTTTAAGTTAATGAAGACCTTGCTGTGTTTTTAAATTACATACTTGACATATCTAATTAACTCTATAGGATCAGGCATTATAAAAAATTAAGTTAGAAATGATACAGAATTAGTAGCTATCTTAAGTTTGATTGCTGTTGTTATAATTTCTATACATGTTTAAACTTCTTAAAAAGCACACTAAAAACAGCAAGTTGTTCAAAGGGTAAAGATGAAGATGATATGACAGCTGGGTGTTATGCTGATTCACAAGGGTGAGGGATGCAAAAAGATGTCTTGATGGGCTTCTGTTAACTTCTGCTTGTGTTGTTTTGTAGAGTAGCTCATATAAAACAATGGGAATTAAACAGAGTCCTTGGTGTTTAGCAGGATTGTCTGTTTGGTACTATGAATGTCCTGGAGTTACAGGTGGGCTGATCTACATCTCACTTTACCTAGGATAGTTCTATTAATGAATGCCTTTTATCCTGACCCCTGTCAGTCTCAGAAGTGTCCCAGTTTGGAAGAAATTCATAGTCACCTTATTTATAGCCTATCTTATGGTTGTTTTAATAATCACATGGCCCCAGATAATTCAGAGATTAAATGGGGAAGTGATATGATGGTTTTATCATTTTTATAGCATATTATTTATCAGAGTGAGTAGAATTCAGGTATTTGGCCTTTCAGATTTGTCTTGGGAAAGAGCTGAGTTTTACCTAATTTGTTGTACCACTGAAGGATTGTTAACATATCTCAACATATATTAAGTTAGGTTTTTAATTAAGCCTATTATTTTAGTAATGGATTTGATCCAGTGATGATGATATGTTCTATAATTCTCAATGAATTTCAAAGAACTATATAACATATTGGAGTAAATGGAATACTTGTTTACACTAAATTAATTTCAATAAGTGGACAAGGACTTTAATTCTGACTTATCAGCTGTGTGACCTCGGTCATGTAATGTAACCTCCCTGAGAGCTACATTTCCTTCATTTTTCGATCGAAACTAATAATGAATGTTGAAAAGAAACATGTTATGTGACTCAGTTAATCCCTGTCTAAAGTTTCTATAAAGTTGTTGAGACACTAGTTCACTCAAAAATGTCAGACTGTATATGAGTTTTACAGAGATTTAATTAGTGTTACGATTTAATTATAACCAGTAATAACTTTTGTTATATAATGCAAAAGAACATAGACGTTAACAAATTACCTTTATAAGAATGTTTTTCCTCATTCATATCCAAATCATTGAATAACTGCAAATTATCTAATAGTGAAAAATTTTGTTTTTCTAAATTGGTTATGTGTTGATAGTATCTAATTTAAACAGAATGTGCATTCAGTTGTTCACAACACACATGTGAAGCATAAACATGAACTGGTCTGAATAGCTTTTCCATGTTCATTTAATACATAGAGCATTGGCACATATATAGAAGTGTAATACTTTTATATTCCTTATAAAAAGCAATAAACTTACATGAAAAGCAGCAGTGTGAGAGTTTTAAGAAAGGTGAAGTCCTTTTGAGTTACAAATAATTTAAAAAGGTTTGTAGAGGAGGTGGGTTTTGGGATAAGCTTGGAAGGAATATAGAAAGACTTAAAAGGGAGGGGTTGGTGGAGGCAAGGCTGTAATGATGGAAATGTACAATTCATTTTTGAACTTTTGAGTAAATCATTTGCTCACATAAGAGAATTAATATAAGGGCCAGACTGAAGGGTCTTAATGCTAGACTAAGGATTCTTTATATGCAGTTGATGGAGACGCATTGAGTATTTTTGAGCAAGGAGTTACTTAGGTAAATTAATGTAGTCATGGAAGGCAGGATAGGTTGGTGTACAGAAGTGACAGGAAGTAAAGACACCAATTAGGGAGGTTGCTTTTTGAAATGTAGGTTTGAAGTATTAATGCTTAAAACTTGTGAGTAGTGGTAAAAATAGAAACTTTGATGCTTTATTAAAACCATGAAGGTCTCCAGTCTACTTTTTGATGTTATTATTATGTAAATATACCTAGATATTTAAATAAAAGAAAAACTATATAACTTAGGCTGTTGGTCAAAATAGGTACACTATTTCAAGAGATAAAGCACATTCCTTCTGCTGCTCTCTACTGATAACATTCAGCTACTAACAAGAACAACAAAAATCTCCCTGAGCTGAAGTATCCTTTTTAAGTGTTATAAAACTTAACTGCCAAGTTTAGTGCCATTTTACTTATTGCAAGCATACTTAGAAAGAAATGCAGCAAGTGATAAATACAAAGTAAAGTGCCAAAGGTATATTTTATTTCTTTAGATTTTATATATATATTTTATATTTTTAGTCAATTTTGAATGTGCCTAGCAAAGTAATAATACCCAAACTCCTTATTTTAAATGTGATTTCACAACTTTAAAAAATATTGAGCATTCCAATGATGAAAGTTTTTAAAATTTATTATTTAAGTGAATTATTTACCTTATTTAAATGAGTAAATATTATTCCATGTTGTTTAAATCAAGATACTCACCAAAACAATAAAGTAGATCATTTAAAATAGACTTTTTTAAGAATGATTTTTTAAATTACGTGTAAGAGCTTATCACTGTTCTCCCCTCTATAATATCTTTTTTTTATAGACCAAACACTAAGATATTCTTTCCTATTGTGAATGGATAGAAATACGTTATTTTAGTTAGGGTACAAGTTAAACTGGAGAACCCCAAATCCTCAATGTTTCAAACAAGATAGAATTTTATTAATCTCTCATTAACAGCTCAGACGTAGGCAGATGGTCAAGAGTGAGTACAGGTGGCGCTGTCCCACAAGGTCATCCAAGAACCCAGGTTTCTTTCATTTGTTTCTCAACTATCTACTGTTGCTTAATTGTTCATTATAGTAGCTACTAGCCACATGTGGCTATTGGCATTTATATTTAAACTACATTAAAATTTCAGTGTCTATAATAGCTATATTTTAAGTTCTCCATAGCCACATGTCACGAGTAGCTGTTGTTTTGGACAGTGCAGATGTAGAATACCTCCATTATTGCTGATTGTTTCCGTGGTCAGAGTGGCACTAAGAGAGTTGTTCTTGTCTGCATGGTCTTTGCTGGCTTATATTGCTCAGATCTAGTCTAAAGGAAGGGAGAGTGAGAGGGGCACTGGAGAGGGTTAGGCAACATTTTGTTAATAAAAATAATTCAAAAGATGCACATATCAATCACTTTTATTATCAGTCTAAAATTTAGTGATAGGCTGATACCCAAGGGCAGCTGGGAAGGATTGCTAGCTAAATGGAGTGTGCCCTGCTAAATCTTGGTGTAGTTAGGGGTGCAATAGAGGCAGGGATTCTATTACCAAAAGAAGAAAATGAGAAGAAATACTGGAGGTCATGTAGCAGTGTAGGTCACATGTACTCAAGGTGTTAATAATCATGAGATTTCTCCCTGTTCCTGAAACAAAGTAGAAAGAAATCGACATGGGTAAAATGTTTAATTTCAAATGACTAGGCTGAGAGTAACCTAAAGTTATAAATGTTTTTACTGTTTTATTAGACTTCTTAAAGTTTAACAAAATTAATCTTACCATTTTGACTGCACAACCATATTTTGAGCATGACATTTTTATCTAATGTTTTATCTCTGTGTCTTCAACTTTATGGAAAGATGATAATCTTTTGTTTGTGTGACTGGAAACAAAAGACTAGAACTTTTATTTCTGTCTTAAGAACATCTGGATGAGGAGCAGCAATGTGAAATACAAAAAGGACTAGTTGTTGATATAGTTGTTTCTTTTTTCTCCTCACCCTTCTTACTCTCTTTTTGGATATATTCATCATGGTTATAAACGATATAAGGCTTATAAAGAAAAGCAGCAGCCCTTTTCCCACACTTTTTTTTTTTTTAACTCCAGTCTTATTCTCTGAGGCAAATACTCTGAAATATTCATGCTTGCAACTTCCATATTTTTCAATGATATGCCTATATTCAAAATTGCTTGATTTATTAGTTTTAGGAATTATATAGTGATAACTATAATTAAAGAGGATTTAGTTCCTATACCACCATCTCTCTCCTTTCTTTACTTTTATTTTTCAATTAGATTTAATATTCCTTAAACTTTTTTCATATCCATTTAATTAATGATATGTATCTTTTACTCTCAAATTAGCAATTACAAGTTTTAGTGGTCCCAATCTCTCCTCATTTCTTTCCCCATTCTACTTGTCAATTTTTGTCACATCTTGCAGTGGTTAAATATATTTACATTCATTTCTGTAGCTATAATTCTTTTAGCTTTGTCTATTGCTGGATTTAAAAAATTGTAATTAGTAAGCAGTTTGATTTTTTTATGACTTGTAAATATTTTTCATTGAAAAGTTAATGGTAGAACAATTACAATTTTAACATAGCTTCATTGTTTATAATTTAGATTAAAATTTTCCCTTCCCTTTTTTTATTAAACATCCCCTTTATTTCTCCTCATATATATCATACCCTCTATTCTATAGACTTTCTTCCTTTCCTTTCTTTACCAGCTATCTTGCTCCCTGGATCTTATTTTTCTGTTTTTGTTTGTTTATTTGTTTTGTTTTGTTTTGTTTTTAATGTGTTTGTCACCCAGTGTTCCTCAAACCACTTTTTATTTTTATAAAATTTGTTGAAAATTTGCTTTAGTTGATGCTATTTCCTTCTTATTCTTCTTGTAACTATGGGTTTATCTACATTTAAAAAAATTATTTTTTAGTGAGTAAAGAGAGGATATAAATAAATGCATGTGCTATATCAGCATCTTGAATCTGAAGTGTTGATGTTTTCAGAGTTATGTGCCCATATATCTGAACTTAGAGTTATATTGATAAAATGTGTGATAAAGTCTCATATTCTATATTTTTTGGGGTAGGGGAATTTGAGATGCTTACAGATATAGCTGAAAGAAATTAGTGATTAAACATTTATGTATAATATCATTGACATTTTTGTGTAAGTAAACATTTTTTCTGGAATAATTTTTTCTAAGACCCTAGACTTTTTATAGATTATGATAAACATTCTTCTGCTGATAAAGACTATCTTATCTTTTAGTTTGTTGTTGAAGATATGTGCCTTTTTCAGATTTAAATCTATTTTTTATTACAAATAATGTTCCACAACGTTATTGCCCAGCATTTTTGAAATTGACCCACTTTCACTATTATACCAGGCCAGTGACTAAGCAGCATACAGTGATGTTAAAAAAATGTTTCCTGGGTTAGAAGGCTAATGTTAGTGCTGAACTCTAATGGGTCTTACCGTCAGTCTGGGTGATAAGTTGTGCAATACTCTTAGGCTACTTTTTATCTTTACAAGAGAATAGTATTGTAAAAATGTCAAAAAATATCCACAAGCCCAGTTCACTAGTAAATATACTACTAAATTTGAACATTTTTGGCAGTAGCTTATGCTACTCAAGGGACCATAGTTTTACAGAATGATATATTTCAAAGGGTATTGGTTTCCGTTGCAGAAAATTCATGCATTTAGAGCAACTTAAAGCCAAAACAACTATGCTTGTGCTATATGTTTAAAATATTAGTCATCTTGAATGCATGCCCAGGTTAAGTGTCAGAAGCTATATATCGCAGAAAAAGAAAATTTATTGTTAGGAGATCAGGCTATACCTGTGCTCATGCAGCATTTTCCTTAGAGGATCAATTTGAGTATGAACTAATATCGGCCAGATTTTTGTATAGTAACATTATTGATAATAAAGGAAAAGTTCATCATGGAGAAAACAAATAAAGGAAGCATAAGAGTCTCATACTGTATAAAACTACAGAAATGGATCAAAGACTTTGACAGGAAGTTTAATGTGTACATAAGTAGAAGCTGACAGGAACATGCTGTGTGTGCCAGAGGTTCCAGTGATGGAAAACCGAAACATAGTGCTCACTGACCACAGCATGAGCCTTGACACACATTGTAAATAATCCAGAGATCTATGACTACATTAAGCACTAGGCTGGTGTATTAATGGCAGTAAATCTATATAGCAGCATAAAGGGCTGGCATGCAGAAATCCCTCTGATTAATTTTGCAATGGATTAATAGGAATATAGCAAATATTTTCATTTCGAATCCTACCATTCTCCCCCCCCTCCCCCCAGTCCTGTCCTCCCCAGTATGATCAGTTTTATTCTCTTTTTCTCACCAGACTTGTATATGTGGATTCTTGCTTCAGTACCATCAAGTTAAAAGCTGAAGATGCTTCTGGTAGAGAGCATCTAATCACTCTCAAGTTGAAGGCAAAGGTATGTGCTTCATTAAACTGTTGTGGTCAGGAAATGCTTCGTGAAATGACCTCTATTAATGTTTTCAATCTAATGAAGTGCCAGCTGCTTCTAAAAAATGTACATATGGTACTTTAAAAAATTATTTTGGAAAGCCTCAAAGAAAATTCAGCAGGTTTCCAAAAGCCTAGATATAATTTCATGTCATTATTTTAGTTCAAATTTGACCAAAATATAGACTTCATAAAAAAGAAATATTGCAATAAGATTCAGCAGCTTTAAAGTACCAAAATGTTATTTTTGTAACATCCAATACAGAAAAGAGTTGGAAGTTTCCATTATCCTAAGTAAAGTTCTACTGAAGGTCTTTTGTCTTCAACTTGACTATGAATTACCTTTGTAGTTCTTATTTCTGACCCACTCCCAACCACCATACACAGACATACACATACGCGTACTTTTTATTGTATGTTTGTTTTGGCTGAATTTTTTTTTTTTTTACTTCTGTTATTTTAAGAATTTGCCAAGGTTATGCCTCTCTTTACAGGGCCTTTATACGCTAGTGATCTATAACTATTCATTAATTTATTGGCACAAAATATACCTGTTTCATCTTTATTTTTTAGTTCTAGTTTGTGAATTTTGAGAAATAAGTAGAATAAGCAAGTTCAGCATATTAATCATTTATTTAGTAATCACTAGGGAAACATAAGAATTTGAGAAAACCAGGACATCTTTTTTTTATTGTTCCCAGGAGTCATCAATCAACTCTATTTCAGAAGATTGCAGTGATGAAAAGATCAATTGTGTTTGTCCTTTTTAAAAATGTGCCTGGCATTTAAGCTTTCCATGAGAGAGAATTAATATATAAAGCTGTACTGGGTGACACAGAAAAGTTGATATCTTATAGTGCCTCTATATCAGACAAGTTGAGAAATTACTCATTCCCTCTCTTTTCTCACATACAGAATGTTTAGGCATATATAATTTTAAAACTCGTGTGATAAGTGCTAAAAAATATGAGTTGGCTAGAAATCTTATTTGTAAAATAAGTTACATGGATATTTTAGTTAAAATAAATATAAATTATTTTCTCTTTTAATTTTTAAAGCTTTGCTTTTTTTAAAACCTAGGAGAAAACTGTCTTTATCCTTCCAAAGGTCACACATACTGCCAGTGGCAAGGGTTCTGTCATTTCCCTCAAAGCTTTATTTGTTTCTGTTTCTTTTTTTTTAAGAGCCTACTTTTTGCAAGCATTTCTACTTACTGAAGGGATATTGCTTTAAGTCTGCACTACCTATACCTATACCTACAAAGATGTTATTATTAATTCTAGTTAATGATGTTATTGGTAGTATTGAGAGCGAGGATGTAGCTATTAGTCTTTTCCCTTTTTCTTATGTCTTCACAAGGTAGGTAAGGTGACACTTTTAATATTTCTATGGAGAATCTTTTCAACTGTCAATTTTTGCAGTATCAATAGCTGTGAAACACTATCATGGATGCCCTGGCAAAAGAGAAGAGAAAGCTTTATTTGAGTTGGGAAAGAATTAGGAAGAAAAACAAATGTGTTTTCTTTTTTCTTTTTGAAAAGACAGTGGAACTGAATGAATCTTATGTTGGTATGATTTACTAGAGTCTTTAATTGTCCACTTAGTTCCATTTTCATAGAAACAGACCTAAATTCTCTTTTAGATGTGGTCATTTCTTTTCTAGGAATATTTGGTCAGTTAAAAATAGCGATTAGCTGAAACTGTATTAAAAGCACAAAGACACATCAATAAAAATAAATAAAATGGTACATTTATGTGTCAGGAAAAAAAAAGGCACATAATGCAAAATCTTAATCCAGACTAAATTTTTTAAAGGGTCAAGTTGATTTTTTTTTTTTAACAAACCTTAAAAAAGGCTTATTTTGTGAACATACAAAACTTTTTTTATATATATTGTAAAGAAATTCATTAGTTGAAGTATTTTTATTCTGGTATACATACTTCCAATTCTGCTCCTTCCCTTAATATCTCCAAAAACCCACAAAGAAAATAGTACCAATTTGACTAGATGCTTCCTATTAAAAATAAATATATAAGCAAAAAAGAACTATGGTAAGGGAAATAGTTAAATTTTTTTTGTTTTTATAAGTGTATGTTTACGCATTACTTAATACTTATAGTATATCCTGAACTGTGGGATATAATTACTATCTTTCCTTGAGAAAAATAAGTAGCTTAGTGCTTCTTCAGCTTTGGCCTAGATCAGAATTATTTGAAAAAACAAATCACAGATGTGTATCAGAGGCTGGGCATTCTCTCTCCGATGGCCATTTTTATAAATCTGCAATTTGTATGTATTTACTTGGGGAGCCTCTTAGATGGTCCAATAATAGAACAGTTTGGGTTAAAATTTTTCTTAGAACTATATTAGAATTTAAATATATTGGATGTGACAAAAATATGCACTTTTATAATTTTAGAATTATTTTATATTTATTGATTTGACTGAATCGTTTGAATTGAGGTTTTTATACTATATTTTAATTTAAAATAATTGCTATACTTATTTTTCAATTAATATTCCTTTATGTGGAGTTTTTATTGTCAATTATATTTCTAAAATGAGAAATTTAGAAGTCTTTGGTGATTTTATATATACCTATCCTACTTACTGAAAACTCTGAATTTTAATAGTTATTTTATATTTTTAGTTATCTGTGTTGTAGTTAGTACTATAATACAAATGATTCTGAATATGAATATCTAGGATACTACTTCATAATTCATGTTAAATTGCCCACAAGTATATAAATTTGTGCTTTTTAGGTTCTGTGCAATTTTGGAAAATTTATTATATAAATAAAGTTGATCTTAAATGGGAATATAATTAACACACACAATATATGCATTTAATTTATAATAGATATACAGAAAGTCACCTACAAATAAATCAGTCTAATTTATGTTTAGATGTTTGAATAATTGTACATAAAATGTATTTTAAAGATACTATCCCAGAAACTATCCCACACTTATGTATGTGAGATCATGTTATATTTAGCATAGCCTGCTTTTTTGTTCAATTGCTAGATTTCTATGTCAGTGTACATATATAACATTTATTCTACTGAGTCCTACTTAAATATAAGATCACATTCTCTTTTAGCATAATGAGTTATAAGTATTTAATTACTTCCAAAGTCATAGGTGCTTTACTTGGTTTATCTACTCTAAATACAATAAATATTTCATTAACTTCATACTCTTACTCAGATTGATGATTTAAGTTAGAGAGTTGATATTGTTCATTGTCAGCATCAGTGGGAGATAAATAGCAGTAAGCCAAAGCAAACTAAATATTCCATTTTTGACCCATGGAGGTTTCAAATGTGCATTATTAGTTTTACAGATTGTTAACATTTTAGAGGAAAAAGAAATTTTATAACCATTTTAGTTGACTTTCATCATTTTTACTTAAAAACAGAAGTTTACTGACTTGTCCAAGATCACACAAATTAATTAGCAGAACTAATGAAAGCTGAAGTCTGCCTGCATTTACTTTGATATAATCACATGCCTAATAAAAATGGCATACAAATTGTTTTTCCAGTGATTACAGCAGTTATACTCTAAATACATCACCTGCTACGTAATTGTCTGAAATAGAGCTCCCTCTTTAATTTCGGCCTGACCTTTCTTAAATTTCCCCCCAAATTAGAACATAGTTATATTTTTATATGGTTTCCTGTATTTTTGTCTTCATGTTATCAGTTCTGCATAACCAGATACTATTAGTCAGAGTTTACAATAAGTTTTCTTTCCAGTCAACAGATCATTATAACTAAATGTTGATTCACTTCAGAGCATTGACTTCAATGGTATTTTGTAAATACTATAGTGATAATTTTGTCCCTTTTTGCTTTATTCAGCAAAGTAGTGAAAAATAAACTGCAAAAGTGAATCTAAAACTTTTTTTTTTTAAAGTCTGTCAGATGAGAGAAAGTTTTCCTAAAACTAATTTTATTTTAGTAAATTTAGCTTTTTAATGGAAAGAAATGAGTATTTTTAAAATTACATGTGACTTTGAAAAATCCAGAATTGCATTTTAGAGACATCATGTAGTACAATTCTCTAATAACAAAATTGATTTTAAGAATAACTACATTTTGTCTTTAACTTAGAAACCTGATTTCTCATAATGACTTTCACTTTTTGTAGAAAACTGTTGAAGAATTGATTTTCTGTTTATCAACCATGAAAATGTTTTTTTGGCTTAAAACTATTACTTTTGTTTTTCCTTAATAAAGAAGGCATTTTATTCTTTTTAAAAATCTTCTTACTAAAAGTAATTGCTTAATTGTGGAAAGTACATTTTATTTTATAATTAAGAATTGTTTGTATTTCTGTGCATTTCTTGATTCTGATACTGCCTCTTCAAATAGTAGCTGGCTATTTGAGATTAAATTTTACACTGAAAGGAAACTAATATCAATTAGTTTGTCCTCTTATTTTAAAGTTAAGAAACTGAGGTACAGTGTGGTTTCCCCTGCAATCACATTAGCAGCTCACCTAACACTGACTTCATTCATTCTTCCTTGATCAAAATTGATTGTGTTGTTATCCCCAAATCATCAAACTTTGTACCTTTTGAACATAATTTAACTGCTAATCAGTTCTTGACATCTCTAACAGTAAGATCAAAATATTTATATATAATACATTTGCATTTATAATACTATTCCTAATCAGTTTTTCTAAAATACCTCATGTGAAATTGTCACACAGAAGTAAAATTAACCTTTTTTTTTGCTTTTTCATAGTACCCTGCGGAATCACCAGATTGTTTTGTGGATTTTCCTGTTTCATTTTCTGTTTCTTGGACTCCACAGGTACATTCTTAAAAATTTATTCTAAGTAGTTAAAAAAGCATATTCTATTTATTTATATGTGGCCATTATAGGTTATAAAGTTATTTTCTTTTAGTTTTCTGTAAGCATTTGTTTATAAACAGGACTTCTAGAGTGTATCTTTTATATTTCCTAGTAGTTTATGTTCATTTTCTCTCTGTCTGCACACACACACACACACACACACACACACACGCACACACGCACACATACACGTAAATACACCATTCAGCCTTTAGATCTTTATGCTTCAGTTTAGATAAACATGAAGAAGCTCTGTTGACAGAAATTTTGCTTTAAATTTAAATTCTAAAGCACTGTTTATAAAACAGTGAGCAGTAAGTAGAAAATTGGGTGACATTTTTCAGACTGTTAAATCTTTTAACATTGCTGACAAAATATCAGAGAATCTTCAAAAGAGAATGAGTTATGATTAAAAATATAAGCCTTTCCCTTTCAACTCTTTTTTTATTGTTTTTAAGTGTTTCTCCTGCATTCATCCTTGGACCTAGACAATTTTCTTTTTGTATGTGTTTCTAAACATTCATACTTTGAATGAAGAATATTGGAGATTCTTTCTCCTGTTCCTGTCAATTGAATTTCTCAATACATTGATGATATCTAATAAGATAATGTGTTTAGAAGTGCATTGTAAACTGTAACATTATATAGTTACTAGAGGCCTGGTGCATGAAAACTCATGCATTGGATGAGGGGTCCCTCAGCCGGGCCTGCCCCCTCTTAACAGTCCAGGAGCCCTTGGGGTCTGGAGGCGACCTGGCGATCAGGGAAAGGCGACGCTCCCATCACACCTCTGTACTGTTACTGCCAGCAGCACAACCTTGGCGGGCCCTGGTTACCCAAGCCTAAGGTGGCCCTGGGCAGCTGGGCAGCCACCATCCAAGGCTTACTCACACCTTGGGCTGATCCTGGGCAGCTGGGGGGCTGAGGGGAATGGGGGACTCCAGAGGCAAGTGCACCGGCGGGGCTGAGGAGACGGGGTGCCACCATCTTGTGGCTGTGGGTGCTGCCATCTTTGAGGCCGTGGCAATCAATTAGCTTATTCCCTCCTTATTGGCTGTGGGCGCCGCCATCTTTGAGGTTGGGGCAGTCAGTTAGCATATTCCCTCCTTATTGGCTGTGGGTGCCGCCATCTTTATGACAGTGTGAGGGTCAATTAGCATATTCCATCTTTATTAGATAGGATAAGGTATGATTTTCAGTAGTACCATCATCAACAT
Organism: Eptesicus fuscus; assembly: GCF_027574615.1. Lineage (NCBI taxonomy): Eukaryota > Metazoa > Chordata > Mammalia > Chiroptera > Vespertilionidae > Eptesicus > Eptesicus fuscus. Next base: position 32,831,092 of record NC_072488.1, on the reverse strand, counting down.
TATATGTGTGGTTTCTGAAGACTTGGCAGAATAGTAGCAGTTAAGTTCAAAGAACAATCTAATGATGATGGGCATGGTCCTTCTTTCATTGGTAAGTTGTGTCACACATTTCTGTTCTTATGCAAAGAAAACAAAATTCCTAGTGACATTTTACAAATATTTTTTGTTAGGAAATTTTGTTACGTTCAAGTGAAAATTTATGCTAGAAATATATAAAGCCATTGTCCTGTATATGAAGTTTTTTTGGGGAAAAAAAAGCCTAACAGCATTTAAATAGTCTTGTGAAGTTTCTACATTTGTACAAATATATTCAAAATTATTTTTCTCATTTTTTTTCTTTAAAAACAAAAAAAGGCTTTCTCCTTTCAATGGAAATAGAGAAAAAAGCAAAATAAAGGAGAGGAAAAGCCATGTGATTTGCTTTTGGTATTCTGTTATGTATCATAAATATACTAGAGGCCCAGTGCACGAATTCATGAACCAGTGGGGTCCCTTGGCCTGGCCCGTGGGATTGGGCCTAAACTGGCTCGCTGACATCCCCTGAGGGGTCCCGGATTGCAAGAGGGCACAGGCCAGGTCAAGGGACCCCACCGGTGCAAGATCGGGGCTGGGGAGGGATGCGGGAGGTTGGCCAGCCAGGGAGGGACCGCAGGAGGGCTCCAGGGCATATCCGGCCCGCCTCCCTCAGTCCCGATCCATCAGCCAGACCCCAGCAACAACCTAACCTATAGGTTGGAGCATCTGCCTCCTGGTGGTCAGTGCACATCATAGAGACTAGTTGACCGATTGACTGCCCCCTAGTGGTCAGTGCACATCATATTGAGCAGTTGAGCATCCTTAGCATATCATTAGCATATTACGTTTTGATTGGTTGAACAGACGACCGGACACTTAGCATATTAGGCTTTTATTATATAGGGTAGGAAATAGTGTGCTGACTTTTTTTAAAAAAAATTGGAATGATATATAAATTGTATAGCTTTCCTTTTTTTAATATACATTGTTTATTTGGCTCTGTAAGCTTTATCTTTGTTGATTTTTAAAAATATGTTTTTATTCATTTCAGAGAGGAAGGGAGAGGGGAAAAGAGAGATAGAAACATCAGTGATGAGAGAGATTCATCTATTGGCTGCCTCCTGCATGCTCTCTACTGGGGATCAAGCCTGTAACCTGGGCATATACCCTGACCAGGAATCCAACCATGACCTCCTGGTTCATGGGTTGATACTCAACCACAGCAACACCAGCTTGGCTTTATCTTTGTTTTATATGAGACAGTGCAATAACATTGTACCCAGATTGTATTACTCTTTCCAGATATGCTATCTCTAAATTTTACTTCAGTATTTATCAAAACCCAAGGTTGAAGAATATGTTTTTGATGTTTCTTAGTTTTTTTAAAAATGTAGATAACTATACAGGTTTTCCCCAGATTTTAATTTGTGAAAAAAGTTTGCATCTCCACAGAAAAATGCACTTACCTTATTTTGCCATTTAGCAACACTAATGTATGACTATACTAGACTAGAAAATTTTTGAAGAAATTTTTTAAAAATTTTGTATCTTAACTCTAATTCAAGTGCCTTAGATATATAAGTATGAAGTGTTTATAATACTAATTTAAATTCAAATTTTAGATTTAATTGGGTCATACAAATGTTCTGTTTTGTATTAGCTCCAAGAAAATAGAATTAATTAGTAGTAATCGGAATGTCACAAATTAATTTTTAAGTTACAGAATATACTAAAATCCGTAGCAAAGTACAGAAAGAAATTTGGATACCTTATTATCCACAACTCAAATTTGACAGATGTTAATATTTTGTCACATTCGCTTCAGATATCTCCCTATTTCTGTCCTCTCTTAGGAATAAAGTGTTTTTGGAACAACTAAGATTTACCCCTCCTTTCCCTCTCTCCTTTCCTCTTCCTTTCCCTCTCTTCCTTTCGAGAGGTAACCACTTCCCTAAATGATGTGAATGCTATCTATGCATATTTTTGCTACATTTGTTTATGCCATTTTCTATCACATTTGCAGTCTGATTTTTTACAATGTTTTCACAATGGTTTACCAATGATCCATGCATGTGTGGCACATTTATTTTAAATGCTTTATATCATTCCATTATATGAATCTACCAGTTAATTTATCTGTTGCCCTGCTGATAAGGTTGCTTGCAATTTCTTACTAAATTTTTTGCTGCAGTGACATCCTAACATGTTTCTTTGTACACATGTGAGACTTTTAGTGCTGCTTATACCTAGTAGTGAAAATGCAGGATTGTCGGGAAATGCGCCTCTTTGGGATTATTAGATGTTGCCAATTGCCTACCCAAATTAGTTATATAAGTTTATACTCCTACCCAGTAATGCATATAATAATTCCTACATTTTCAAAAACCTTCCAAATCTTAGTCTGATTTTATTCTAACCTTAATTCTTATTAGGAATGATAAATCATTATTACCGTGTTTATAACCTGAGTCTATTTAAAATTTTTTCTTTTATTATAAGCATTCCTTATATATTTTGGATACTGATTCTTGTTGATTATTTTGAAATTTTAGTATCTTCTCCCTGAGGCATATCTTTTAACTTTGTGTATGATATATTTTGTCAATCCGAAGTTTAACAGTTTCTTCCTTGTGATTTCTACTTTTTTGGTCTTGAATTAAAAAATCTTGCATATCTTGTTCTGAAACTATATTCTATAGATTGTTCTAAAAGTTACACATTTTTCATATTTAGTTAAGTATTTTTCATATTTATTTACTGTTTAAGTATGAGATAGGAATCTATTTACACTTGCCTATTCTATATATGCTCACTGGAATGTGCTGTCTTCATTTGTGGAGATCGGGAAGTGATTTCAATTTTTCATTTATGCATGCCATTAAACTTTAGAAATTTTTCAGAATATAATATCTATTCTTTTAAAGTCTAGTTGTACATCATAAGTATTTTGGTGATGTTACCAGGGGTATGAACTCTTGAGTCTTTTAGGTATGAGAAGAGTCTTGGCAATGTGTTTTGAAAGTAAGAAGCAATATCAGACTTGTTTGCTGTTTTTGACTTTTTTTTCATTGACTTGTTGGAAACAATTCTGCTTGTGGGAATTATTTTTTTTAAAAAACAAGTTTTAAACATTTGTGGTTCTCAACCAAAATAAATGCTACTATTGTAGTCTAATAGCAAACATTTAAGAGACTGTTAGTAGGTTCCAGATAATTGATTTTAAAAAACAAACAAATATTCCTTTTCTGCTTTTGTACATTTTTTCTTTGGATTCAGTGTTTCTGGACTTTAAACTTGGAAGATCTTTATTTTCCTTTCTTTTTGTAAAATAATAGACATGGCTTTGTGGCATCCATATTAAAAATGGGTAATTTTCCTTATGGTCCCTGTCTTCCTGCTGGGTTGATAATGTTTTGATGTATTTTTCTCTTGCTCTGATGAGAGGTCTGCTGCTGCTGCTCTGACATATTCATTTGGATGAATAATTATAACTTGCACAATGTCAAGCTGAAGATGGTAGGGTTTTGTGCGTCATGACAAGCCTAGTAGCCAGTGCAGGTGTCTCACAGCATGATCAGCAACAGCCAGTGTATTCTGGCTCGGAGGAGACATTTAGAGGAGTAAGAAATCAGCACCAAGGGCAAGGCTGCTGCTACCACTGCTGCTGTGATATGTGCCAAAGAAGCACAGAGTGCTTCCCAAAGACGAGTGACTGCACACCTCTTTTCAGATATCTACTTTGTTTACTCCATTATGTTTTTAAAATAGATTTTAGTATAGAATGTAAGAACATGTCATGATTTTAATCTTCTCCTACTTCCCAACATGACAAAACTCCAAAATGTGTCTTTAACAATCTGCTATCTTTTGGACTTTTACATACAGATCATATATATGAATATTGTTGACTAATGAGACTATAGAATCCCCTAATGTAAGATTTTAAGTGCACTGATGTTAATGATTCTACAAAAAAATTTATTTTCTCCAGGTCGCTGACCAATCCAAAATGGATGTTAAAATTGCAGTTCTACCTATAAATGTGCCATTCAGTGCAGGCTTGGTGAAGTATTCTTGCCAGGGTGGTTGGAATTTTCAGATTTGGTATTATACAGTAAGCAGTGGTCTTTATATTTTTAACATGGAAATCTCATATTTTTGGAATAATGCCATGAATGCAAGAAGAGCAAAACTAATGATAAAGCCTCTGGCTGATAATCTGATGGAGAATGAAGAATTTGTAATTAAAGGAAACAGTCCTATTACATAGCAGGGAGCATGATCCATTAGTTAGAGCAGCAGACTAGCAGTTGGATATCCTGGGTTCTGTTTACAGTTCAGCCATTGACTTAATTGTATAATTTCAAACAAGTCACATGACTGCCCTTTATCTTAGTTCATATGTATATGGAATAATGAACTTTTCCTCTTTCACAGAGATGTTAAGAAAAATAAATTTGGTTTAAAACAAAAAGAATGTCAGAGGGGGAAAAACCCCTCAGTATCCACTGTAAGAATCCTGTGGAAGTTCTCCTTTTCTGACCTAATGGATTATCTTTCTTACCCTTTTTCTCTTTGCTGTGTTTGTTAGGTAACTCATAGTACTGGATTTTTGTTCACTCTTAAGTTGGTTTAATTAAATATGCTTTTGTCTTCCTGGTAATCTGATTGTTGTCACAATGATATGGATAAAAAGGCATCACAGTGATCAAAATAAATTTAATTCATTATTGAGATTATATGATACTAGAGGCCCAATGCATGATTGAATCATGCACGTGTAGCGGGGGAGCCTGGTGCCTGAGCAGACAGGCACCCAGCTCCCACGCTTTTGCTTTTGATCGCTGGTGCACCAGGCCTTTCAGAAGCCTCCAGCGCCGCAGAGGCTTCTGAAAGGCCTGGTGCCTGAGTGGACAGGCACCCAGCTCCCCCGCTTTTGATAGTCCACAACAGGACGTGAGCTCGCTGCCCCAGAGGCCCCTTCTGTGCCGCAGCACAGCCATGGCGCAGACGCTGAGCTCGAGCCACCGCTGGCGACGCGAGCTCAGCCTCCCACTGGCCCAATCAGCCACCCCGGCCACCCTGAGTCCTGCCTCCCCGCGCCTCCTGGCCTATCGCAGGCATAGCGAAGATACGGTCAATTTGCATATTTGTCTATTATTAGGTAGGATGGTAGAAAAAGTAGCAAAGTAACCTAATAGATTCAATGACCTATTAATTGCCCTTTTTTTTAATAATGTATCATTAATTTAAAAGTACCCTTTAATCACGAGAAAGAGAATAGTTTTGAAATTGTACTCATCATTTACCAAAATATACGTTTTTCAAACATTAGTAATTCTGTGCATTTATTTTTCCAGATAATTCTTAGAATCATTTAAGCTTTTAGTTACAATTGGGTTTTCACTTATCCACCAAATTAAGAACCAATATGTTCACAGTCTAGGAACTGGTTATCTCTGCATTTATTTAGGTTCTTGATATCATAGTTAGTTATATTTTGCTATATATTTCTTGTACTTAAATCCTTTATTAATTTACAGATTTTATTTTTCTATTTCTAGTTTGCTAAGTGTTATAAATGAAAGTTGAATTTTATCAAACACATTCTCTATATTAAGATAATAAAATTAGTTTTCTTCTTTAATCTAATGAGATAAATTGTATAGTTTGATTTCCTAATGTTAAACCAATCTTGCATTCTTAAAATAAGCTAAATTAGTTCATGATCTAATTTTATCTGTCAATCAATTGATCAATCAATTGGAAAGGAAAAAAGCAACAACTTAGTTCTAGTAATAGTGAGTGCTGGGAGAGAGTGAAATTAGATGTTTATATTTAATCCACTTATCTTCCTTACCTAGTAGCTTTAACCCTCTTTTTATATAGTCCTAAGTGTATAGTTTTTACTTTGTTTATTTAAATTCTGATGAACACGTTAATTTTTTTCATAGCTTTCACCAATGGCCTCTAGTGAAAGAGAAGTGGGATTGAAATTTTAAATAAGTATGCTAAATATGAATGGAGTTTCACATTTTCAACTAGAGGCAAGGGACAAAAGAAATAAATCCTCTGGTTTATTTTCCTGCCCTCTTGTAATTTGGTAGGGGTTAGTGTGGGTATCAGGGTTCTTTGGACATCCGTGGAACTTAAGTAAGGGAGCTGACTCACAAAGGTCTGCTAGGGAAGTTGTCTCCTAACTTTAGTGCTTTATTGGATAAAATTGTATAGCTGTCATGGTCAAGTCTTCTCTTAATAGTTAACTTTTAAAGTACATAAACAGAAAAGCAAGAAGCAATAGTTTGCAGTAGGAAACAATTTAAATGCAGCAGACATTTTTTATCTACTATATAGGGAGCACTGAGCAGGATCCTAAGGATATTACGGTGAATTAGACAGGCTTCCAATACCCTAAGTTAGGTTTTCAGGAGTAACCCTCAATCTGATAAGGAGAGAGGAATTTAAAAGATAATTTCAGTTAAATATGTTGAGCAATATGAGTTGTTTTGATAAGGTGGAAAAGAGGCATATAATCTAGCCTGATTTGGTCAAGCAAGTTTTCTAATAAGATATTACTTAAGCTCAGTGAGTCTTAAGGAATGAGACATTAGGATTGGGAGGAGAGATGATACTTCAGGAGAAAACTGTGTTAGTCAAAGAACAAAGGCATGAAATTGTAGGAGATAATGCATGGATTATACCTCATTTGGTACTCTGTGGACTGGAGCTTTTGCTAGAGTTAAGCCAGGTCTGCTATACTAATTCTAATGAGCTTGGGCTTTATCCTCAAAGCCTCGGGTTATATGGAAGGGTGCCAGGGTCAGAATCTTGTTTTATAATAGTATTTCTCAAAGTGTTTTTTGTTTGATTTGATTTTGGCTACTAATAGGGTTAAGGTGCCCTGGGCAGTTTGGCTCAGTGGATAGAGAGTCAGCCTGTAGACTGGGGGGTCCCGGGTTCGATTCTGGTTGAGGGGACATGCCCGGGTTGTGGGCTCGAGCCCCAGTGGGGGGCGTGCAGGAGGCAGCCGATCGGTGATTCTCTCTCATCATTGATGTTTCTATCTTTCTCTCCTCTCCCTTCCTCTCTGAAATCAAGTATATATTTTTAAAAATAGGGTTAAGGTGAAGAAAGGACTCTATGATTTAATAAATTCATGAAATTGTAGATTTAGGTTCTATTATTTCTTGATTTAGGACTTCTGAAATTTCTTAAGATGCCAAGATGTATTATAACTTTTTAGCATGGCCTCACTGTCCGCTACCCTTGCCCCTCTCAAAACACCTCTCTGGATTAGATTTCAACAAAACATGTTTTTTTTATTAGGTCACTCTCTTAGCATAGAGGAGGGTTCTAAGTGAGGATGGCAAGACTATAGTGAAGGAAGGTGATAGAGGCTATGTATCTCCATGTCGGAAGTAATTAATGTCTGTTCTAGGTTAATGGTTGCCAGGTAAGAGAAAAGGAGAGTGAGAAAATTTCACATGTTATATTGATACTAGAGGCCCAGTGCACGAAATTCGTGCACTGGGGAGGGTGTCCCTCAGCCCAGCTTGCACCCTCTCCAATATGGGGCCCCTCGAGGGATGTCCAACTGCAGGTTTAGGCCCGATCCCTGTGGAATCGGGTCTAAACCTGCAGTTGGACATCCCTCTCACAATCCGGGACCGCTGGCTCCTAACTGCTCACCTGCCTGCCTGATTGCCCCCTAACTGCTCCCTTGCTGACCTGATTGCCCCCTAACTGCTCTTCTGCAGGCCTGATTGCCCCCAAATACCCTCCCCTGCTGGCCTGATCACTCCCAAGGCTTTTATTAGTATAGATATGACCCTGCACAGAAAATTTTACTAACGCTGCTTTACAATAAGGCCTTGACAATTGAATCATTAGGACCAGACACCAAGATTTCCTTTCTTTGAATAGTGGAGGGAATAATTATCTTGTCTTTAAGTTGCCTGGAAATTAAAATGAGATAATATCTTAGAAAAGTATAAAAGCACCATATAAAGACAACTGTCTTTTTAATGAAGTAAAATGAAAAACACTATTTTTATTCTCCCCTTCCTTCCTTTACAACTTTTATTTAAAATTTGAAATTTATAAAAATTTCACTCCAATTTTCATTTCTTTACATTCAACATTATTTTGTATTGGTTTCAGGTTTTATATTAGTTACAGAATAGTGGTTAAACAATCATATACTTTACAAAGTGTTCCCCGATATTTCTAGTACCCACCTGGCATCATACCATCATTACAACACTACTGACTATATTCCCTATTTAAGTGACAATGGGTTTACAGGTTCCTTTCAGTCTTTCTTTTGTGTTGCTTGTCCTTCCTTTTCTTTCCCACTTCTTCCCTCATTTTCTTTATATAGTATCTCAATTGGCCATCAAAGCTCAGTGAAGGCACTGGGACACGCTTCATTCATTTTATAGACCAGGAAACTGAGGCCAATTCCAGTTGGCTGTGGAACTTGACTCAGCACACAGGAAGCCCTCAGAGCCATGCTCTTTGCGCTTCCTAAGGGGCAGTCACCAGGCAAACAGAACAAACCTTCCAGTCAGGCTTCTGAGCCTCTTTCTCGAGCACCTCTTCATTGCGGATGCTCCACATTCTTTCCTCTCCCCGTCCCCTGTCCCCCATTCTTTACTGCCCCCGCTTCTCCAGAGCAGGTGGAAGGCTTCACACTCACTGCCTAGGCATGCTCTGCCATGGGGCAGGGCACCGCAGGCTTGCTTTTGGGTCAAGGCAGGAGCAGGAGTCACCGCCTCTGAAGTGTGAAGGCCACCTGAGCGAGGTGAGTTAGCACTGGGAGCTTCTCTGAATCACATCAGTCAGTCCAGTACCCTGCAGTGCAGCACCCCTCCACTGAGGTGGCACCTCCCCTCAACCCCCGCCTCAGGGGTGAGGGTCCTTGCCCCTCTGCCAGGAGTCCTTCCATGCCCCTTGATCCCTGGCTGGGCCCACCCACGTCTTGGGGGCACTGCAGAACCTCTGTCTCTCTGCAAATGAGGCAGATCCCTGCCCTAGGTCTCCACGAAGCTATGAATCTGTGGCCAGAGGCCTGGTCTGGGTCTTAGCAACCCCATGCATGCAAAGTTCCCAGGGACCCCCAGGAGCGGTTGAGCGGGTCCGGCCACACACCCCGGGGCCGCAATCTCCCCAGGGACCCCCAGGAGTGGCTGGGCAGTCCGGCCACGCCCCCCCAGGTTGCTGGTCTTCCCAGGGACCCCCGAGAGTGATTGGGTGGGTCTGGCCACGCCCCCCAGGGCCGCGATCTCCCCAGGGACCCCCAGGAGCGGCTGGGCAGCTGGCCTTGCTTCCCCGGGCGGCGATCTTCCCAGGGACCCCTGGAACTAAGAGGACTGGGTGCCGCCATCTTGATTTTCTCAACGGCTGGATAGGCCACCCCCAAGTCCCGCCCCCCAGCCTCCCGCCGGCCCAATCGTGGGCATAGCGGAGTGATGGTTATTTGCATATTACCCTTTTATTAGGTAGGATAGCTTGATGATTGATTGGGCACGAGGTCTCGAGGATTGCTCCCAGTGCTGCTGGTGTGGGTGACTGGGTTAGCTGCCAGTACTACCAAGTGAGCGAGAGAGTGCAGGAAGAAAAGGTGTAGAGACAAGTTCAGTTTGGAATTTGATGACTTTGATATGCCTATGGTATATGTAAGTAAATGTGTTTAGTGGGCAGTTGGTTATGACTATTATAATTTCAATTGATTTCTGGGATTATCAAAGTTAGTTGAAGTTTTTAGAAGATTTAGATGTGTGCATTGTGAACAGGTGAACTACTTTTATGGAATGGTAGCCAGCAGCATGCTGGTATTCTCTCGTAGTCTTGACCTTGACCTTAACTGAAGTAAAGATTTATGTGACCATTTATTTTCTTATTTTGTTTTTTAGTGTGAGTCATGAAAAATTAGGTATAACCAACTTTTTTTTTTTGTCAAAGGGAGTAGCATCTTTTTTTCAGTGTGACCTAAGTGGAACAAAAGCTAAGCTAGTTTTTGTTTGTTTTTTTAAATTGGCTTGATTTTTTTAAAATTATGTGCACCTTTATATTTATTTTAATACAAAGTAAAGGAAGTTAAAAATTAACAGAGCATATTAGAAATGTTCTCAAATCAAACATTAAGGGTCTTCAACAGCAGTGTACAGAGTGATTTTTCTCAGAATTAAGAATTAAAAGATAAAGAAATAATAGGTGATCACAAAGATTTGTTTATCATTTGGGTCGGGATGTCACCATCTAAGCCCCATGTTAGCATTTTTAGATCTAATCTTATTTCTTTTTAAAATACAATATGGTAAAATACATATAACAACATTTACCATCTTAACCATTTTTTAAAGGTAACAGTTCGGTGGTATAAAATATATTCAGAATGTGTTACCATCACCACCATCCATCTCCAGAATGGTTTTCATTTTGTAAAACTGAAACTCTGTACCTTTTAAAATAGTAATTCCCCTTTCCCCTTCTACCAGCCCGTAGCAATCACCATTGTATTTCCTGACTTTATGATTTTGACTATTCTAAGTACACCATATAAGTGAAATTATACAGTATTTTTCTTTTTTGTGTGGTTTAGTTCACTTAGCATAATACCCTTGAGGTTCCTATGTGTTGTAGTATATATAAGAATTTCTTCCTTTTTAAGGCTGAAAACATTCCATTGCATATACACACATCATACTTTGTTTGGATTCTTGAGTTGCTTTTAATGTTTTAGGTGTTGTGAGTAATGCTGCTATGAACATGGGTGTACAAATACCTTTTTGTGTTCTTACTTTCAATTCTTTTGGGTATACACCCAAAAGTTGAATTGTTGGGTCATATGATAATTCTTTTTGTAAATTTTTTGAAAAATTGACATACTTTTTTCCACATTGGCTATACCATTTTACATTCCCACAATAGTGCACACGAATTCTAGTTTCTCCACATCTTCAACAGCACTTTTCTGTTTTGTTGTTTATACTAGCCATTCTAATGGGTATGAGGTGATATTATTGTAGTTTTGATTTTCATTTCCCTAAGTGATGTTGAAAATCTTTTTGTATACTTACTGTGTACCTTTGCAAAAATATCTACTTAGTTCATTTGCTCATTAGGTTGGTTGTTTTTTGGTTTTTGAGTTTTAGGGGATCTCTATATATTCTGGATATTAATCCCTTATCAGATATATGACTCTGTTGATATGGTCTTTTTGATATAACAACATTTTAAAATTTTTATGAAATTCAATTTACCTATTTTTTTCTATTGTTGCCTCTGCTCTTATTGTCAGAGCCAGTTAATCCTTGCCAAATCCAATGTCATGAAGCTTTTATCCTTTATTTTCTCCTAAAGTTTTTATACTTTTAGCTCTTACATTTATGTTTTTGATCCATTTTAAGTTACTTTTTTGTGTTGTATATGGTGTAAAGGAAGGTTCTTTTGCATGTGGGTGTTCAGTTTTTCTAGTAGCATTTGTTGAAAAGATGGTCCTTTCCCCAATGAATGAATGGTCTTGGCACTCTTGTCAAAAATCATATTTTCTCTGTGGTGATAATGGGGATTACATTTAATATCCTAAACTTATAACTCAGACTTGAATTTATACTCTCTTCACTTCAAAAATATATGCAAACTCTGGTCCTTTTCAGCTCTATACCCACCCTTTTCAGTTGTTGGTATTACAACATTATGTGCCTCAAACGAAAAAAAAAATTCTTTTAATTACATTTGTCTCTTAAATTATATAGAAAATAAAATGTGGAATTAAGTCTAAAAGTTATGATAATACTAGTTTTTTGACTGATTGTTTTAAAAATGTATTAGTCTCAAGTCATGTATAAAACAAAAAGTAGAGTTTAAAACCATTGTTACAATAATACTAGTTATTATAATTACCCATATGTTTGCCTTTACTGAGATCTTTATTTCTTCATAGGACTTGAAGTTACTGTCTAGTGTTTTTTTTATTTCCACCTGAAAGGCTCCTTTTAGTATTTCTTGGGAGGGCAGAGCTAATAGTAATGAGCTCTTCAGATTTTTAAAATCTAGGAATATCTTAACTTCTCTCACTAATGAAGGGCAGTTTTGTCAGATATAGGATTCTTGGTAGACAGTATTTTTATTTTAGTACTTTGAATATATCAGCTATTGCCTGTGGCCTTCAAAGTTTCTGATGAAAAATCTACTGATAGTTTTATTGAGGATCTCTTATATTTGGTGAGTCACTTCTTGCTGCTTTCAAGATTCTCTTTGTCTTTGTCATTTTATTTATAACTAGAGGCCCGGCGCACATGCACTAGTGGGGGTGTGTGGCCTGCGGGGATGGGCCCACTGTGGGAGCACCGCTTATCCTGGTGCTGAGCAGCTGCTCCTGCTGTGGGAGCGCACTCACCTCCAGTGCGCTCTTGCATTGAGCACCTGCCCCCTGGTGGTCAGTGCACGTCATAGCAACTGGTCAACCGGTCGTTCTGGTCATTCTGCCTTTCAGTCGCTGGGTTTTTATATCTTCTATACTAATAAGAGAGTAATATGTTAATTAGACTGGGAGACCTTCCGGACATCCTTCCGGATAAAGCTGGGGGCTTGGCCGGCCTGTAAACTGCCCCAAAACAGCGCCTCACCCAGCGTGGACCCTCACCCCAGTGGTGGCGTGGCCAGCCTGCAAATGGCCCTCAGCCCCTCACCCAGGCTGGCGATGCCCGATGGTGATGTGGTTGGCCTGCAAAGTGCCAGGTCCCTCGCCCAGGCCAGCCCCACCCCCTAAGGGGACCCCCTTCAGGGCAGACCAGCTGGGCCCCATCCATGCACCAGGCCTCTATCTATACTAATAATAGGGTACTATGCTAATTAGACCTGGAGACCTTCCAAGAGACCTTCCGGACGTCCTTCTGGACAAAGCCATGGTGACAGGCTTTGTTTATCATTTGAGGATCTCTTATATTTGTTATGATCAGTCTTTTTTTATTTTAGCCATTCTAATTAAAAGGTGGGTAGTGGTAGCTCATTGTGATTTTAATTTGTATTTCCTTAGTGACCATTGATGTTGAACAAATCTTCATGTCATCCATACATCTTTTTTGATAGAGTGTCTGCACTTTTTTTTTTTTTTTGCCTAAAGTCAGAAATAAACAGGGATATGTTCCATATTTATTGGTTAAATGGCGGTTAGGGGTGATCAGGCCAGGAGGGGAGGGCAGTTGGAGGTGATCAGGCCGGTGGGAGGCAGTTGGGGGCGAGCAGGTCAACTTGGTGGGCCAGTTGGGGGTGAGCAGGCCGGTGTCGGGGGGGGGGGCAGTAAGGGGACGAGCAGGTTGGCATGTGGGGGCAGTTGGGGACGAGAAGGCTGGCGGGGGGGGGGGGCAGTTGGGGGTGAGCAGGCCGGCAGGCAGAATGGTTAGGGGTGATCAGGCAGGCAGTCAAGTGAGCAGTTAGGAGCCAGCAGTCCCGGATTGTGAGAGGGATGTCCAACAGCCAGCAGTCAGACATCCCCCGAGGGGTCCCAGATTGGAGAGGGTGCAGGTGGGCTGAGGGACACCCCCTCTCCCCTCGTACACAAATTTTGTGCACTGGGCCACTAGTATATAGATATGTCTCAATTTGGGTACCCTTGTGTTTATCTGACTTAGATTTAACTGCACATATTGGATGTTTATATTCATGTATTTCATCAAATTTGTGCATTTTTCCCCCATCATCTTTTTCTTCAAATATTCTCTCTGCCACTTTTGCTCTTCTTCTGGGACCCCACAATGCATATGTTTGTCCTCTTGACAGTATTCCACTGGCTCCTTAGGCTTTGTTCACATTTTTTCAATCTTTTTTCTTTCTGTTCCTCAGATTTGGTATTTCCCATTGTCCTATATCCAAGTTTGCAAATTCTTTCTTTTGCCTGCTCAGATCTGCCTTTGAATATTGTTAGTGAAGTTTTCAGTTCCATTGTTGTAACTTTTTGGCTTCCTTTAGGTTTGCTTTCTCTTTATTGGTATTTCCATTTTGTTCATACATCATTTTTCTGACATTTCCCACATCTTTACTTTTTTAAGCATACTTAAGACAGTTGTCCTAAATTCTCTGTTAGATTTACTATCAAGTCCTTTTATAGGGACAGTTTCTGTTAAATTTTTTTCCCCTGGGAATCAGGGCCATACTTTCCTGTTTCTTTTTATGCCTTGTGATTTTTTGTTGTTGTTGAAAGCTGGAAATTTTAATCTAATAATGTGGTAACTCTAGAAATCAGGTTGTCCTCTTTCCTCAGAGAAGAAAGAACAAAATCCCCTGTTTTTATTATTTATTTTGTTATTGTTGTATGCTGTCTTTGTGCCAAAGATCAGCCTGAGGTTTAAACTTATGGGCTTCTCTGGCCCTTTCTGAGCCTGCACCTTTCTCTGGGCACACATAGTGACTTCCAGATTTTCCCTGTTTATACAGTTGCTTTGGAATATTCTACTCTGTTTGCCTCCCAAAACGAGAAAAAAGAGGACATTGAAAAGATAAGGGGGGGGAGAGGCTTGCAACAATGGGGAGAGGTATATCAATGATGGCCAACAATCTGTCTACCCTTCTGAGATCAGAAGTAGCAATTAGTGATCAGAGCACAGATCCCTGATGTTTGAAATACAAGGTCCTTTTTGCCCATCTTGGCTCTAACAAGCTGTGAAAACTGTTTCTGGAGTATGTGCAGGACTGTCTATCATGGGTCTGGGACTTGGGTGATGGGTAGCCCCTGCCAGTCTAAGAACTGAAATTAACCTAAGATACAGTCCTCCAGTAGACTCCAGAGTTTTTAAATAGGTACATCAGATTGATTCTGTTAGTGCAATTGTTGTGTGGTTGGATAGAGATATGCCTGGTGCTTCCTGCTCAACATCTACTTAGAATATCCTCCTAATTGGCCTCATTTTATAATAATTATTATTTTTAATGATCTACAGTATAGGATAGCTATGGACCAAATAGAAAATGCTTACTTATCTTTTTTTGAACATTCTGTAATGGCTGCACACAAAGTGAATATGTTTCTTTTGACCTTGTGGGCAGATACCTATCTCACATGACTTAAAAATAGTGGCAACTCTTTTAAATCATAAGTGGTCAGCTATAATTTAAATAAACTTAACTATATAAAGAGATGAAATATTCTGTATGGATTGCTTGACAGAAAAATAGCATTTCATTAAATAGATTTAGTTATAGTAGTACCTACAAAAAGAGTTGAGAACATCAATGAAGCTTGCAAATAAGATCAAATGAACCGAATAGTTAAGAGTTATCATCTCTTTAATGATATCTGATTGGAAATATTGCAATTAATATTAAAATTAAATTTTTGAAAAAGTTTAATCTCTTGATATTTCCTTATTCTATTGAAGCCTTTTAAATCCCTCAGAGATAAAGACAAAAATTATTATTAGAGGATTTATCTTCAAGTATTATAGGAAAGCATAAAAAAATCAGAATGGAAAGCATCTTTTGCAAGTACCAGAAAATTATGCTATTAATTTAAGTGTCATCAGAGCACAAAAGATCACATTTCGGGACTGTGAGAAAATTATTAAAATACTGGAAATAATAGTACTTAAGATGAAGATATTATACTCTAAGATCTGGTTAAGTGACTGACATTATTATATCACTTCAGGTATTATAAAAGTAACAAAATGCTTTTAAAGATAATAAGCGTTACATTTTGAGAATGGCAGTGTTCACACTTTTCTGCTTAAGTGCTTTCCTAGTTTAGCATAATTTAATAACAGTTATGGGGGAATAGCTAACATCTTAGTTCCCATATATATCTTTTCTCCCTCCTTCAATATGTACACATTTGTACATATCTATATATATACATATAAAAGTGATAAAATTTCATTCTCTAAGTGGTGGGTTTATGAACAGTTACTCTCCTGCCTTTGTTTTTGCTGTTAGAAATGTTTTAATTTTCTAAGGTTTTTAAAGCTAATTGTTGAGAAGTTTGCTGTAAAGAAGGTATTGCTATTTATATCCATTAGTGTCCAGAAATCAGAATGAGTTTTTTAAACAGCTCTGTTGAGGTGTAATTGATGTACAATAAACTGAACATATTTAAAGTGTAAATAATTTGGTGAGTTTAGCAAATTTTTACCTCTGTGAAATCATCCCTACAATCAAGATAATAAACATTTCCATTACACCCAAGTTTCCTTCTTTCCTTTTTAATTTCACCCTTCTCTCCCTCTTATCTGTTCCCTAGGCAATTACTCATCTGCTTTTTACAATGTTATATAATTCTATTTCAGGGTTTTTTTCCTCAGCACAATTAGAGATTTATCTATGTTGTAGTATGTAAGAATAGTTTATTATTTTTATACTGAGTAGTAGTACTCCATTGCATGGATATATCACATATTGTCCATTTACCTGCTGATAGACATACGGTTTGTTTTCAAGATTTGGCCATTACAAATAAACTGCTATGAACATTATGTGCATATTATTATATGAATCATATACTTTCATTTCTCTTCAGCAAATACCTAGGAGTAGAATGGCTGGATCATAGGAAATGTATGTTTAACTTTCTAAGAAACTGCTAAACAGTTTTCCAAAGTAGTTTTGACAGTTTACATTTCCAACCATAGTGTCTGAAGATTTCTGTTTCTCTAATCCTTGCTGATATTTGTTATGATCAGTCTTTTTTTATTTTAGCCATTCTAATTAAAAGGTGGGTAGTGGTAGCTCATTGTGATTTTAATTTGTATTTCCTTAGTGACCATTGATGTTGAACAAATCTTCATGTCATCCATACATCTTTTTTGATAGAGTGTCTGCACTTTTTTTTTTTTTTTTGCCTAAAGTCAGAAATAAACAGGGATATGTTCCATATTTATTGGTTAAAAGATATTGTTGTCAGTTCTGTCCAAATTGATGTATAGATATAATGCAATCCCAGTCAAAATCCCAACAGATTTTTTTTTTAGAAACTGAAATAATGATTCTAGAATTCATATTTAAATATAAAGGAGGTAGAGTAGTCTAAAAAAATAAAAGCTGAAAAAGAACAAAGTTAGAGGACTAGTCCCACTTAGTTTGCACTTGTACATAGTGTTTTTATACCTAGCTTCTTTGTAGAATGTAAAAAAAAAAATGTTTCTCACTATTTCACTAATTGGTATGAGCATGTTTTGAAAAGAGTTTAGACTTAAGCATACAAAAATTCATCGGTGGGTACTGACAGTGTGGAAACCAGACCACTGATTTATTTCACTAACGGTACAGTCACCAGCCATGGAGCTAACGAGAACTACTTCACCCACCTCCCCATTTACTTATTGGCTATGTGCTTCATAAGAAAATGTGACACCTTTTAAGGTTTTTGAATAATGATACACCCTAGTCTTCTGATGATTTATGTGTTAAACATGAATAAGAATAATCAACCCCATGTTTCCTTGCTTCAGTATTGAGGTTCTTGACTCATACATGCCTTCCAACATAAAGACTGGCAAGCATTGCCAAAATAGACCGTGCTTCAGCATTATAAAACTGGGCAGGAAAAACAATAAGCCTGTTAGTGTTTTTGTAAGGTCGTGGCTTGGTGACTTTTGAACAGACTTTCTAATGGTTCATGATCTCAAGGTTTAAATGCCAGATCTATCATACTGAACAAGACTGTTCAGAAATCTTTCCAGTTTTGTTTGTTCAGAAATTTTCTGGGAGTCAATGTAGGGGTCCCAGTTACAGATATTTCACTGAGAAGCCCATATACAGAACAGCCCAGATATTCTGATTTCAGTGCAGAGAATTTCATTAAGTGCCTTAGGTGATTCTAATATTAGATTGATCTCTTAATATCTTTATGCCTGCTATTTTCAAATCATGGAAAGATGTCTATTTTTTTCCCCTCAAGATTACACTTGATCTTAGCCAAAAGGCTGAGAAGTGATTTTCCTCAAGATTAATACATTCTTTTTATTCTTCTGACCTTTGCTTTTAACACAGGAAATTGGACTCCATATCAGGCAATAGCTCCCCTGTTAAACTTAGATGCTCTGCTCCCTGTGATGTTATATAGGTAGTTTTCAAACTTCTGGTATTTAGCCTGTGCCATTTTTTGGTCACAGCCTATATAAATATACACCACAAGGCAGACAGACACACATGTAAACTAACCTGATGTGATTGGAATGCCGTCAGCATGGGCCCTTGCTGCAAATCCTTGGAATAGAGTAGAATGTAGAATCTACTCTTCTCACCTTGCTTTATAATTTCTAACTTTCTCAGGATCTCTCTCTTTTTTACATTTTAAGGACAAGATATTGTTGAGGTTGTTTTTCATCCTGTCCTCTCTTCTCTCCCACCACAGGAACGCTTGGGTGAGAGGCTTCTACATCATAGTCTTCGTTTTTAGAATACTTTTCTTCTCTGTGAGATAGTTTGTTGCTTTTGGGAAACAAAGCCTTTTGTGTTTTCTTTAGTTTTTTAGATACTAATTTCTGTTATCTTTTTTTCCTCCAGGCTTATTTCTGTTTCATATCTTGGTTCCTCTATTTCCTTTCCTTTAATCATGGCCCTATGCATATGTGCAAAGAAGGATGATACCTTCTTTTGTTTAGTAAATTAACCAGTTGCAATATTTTGGGTGTTATTTTTGGATCTTCACTACATTTAAGCTATATACCTGCTTTGTTTTTCCTACTAGGAATTTATGGTTTCAAACCAATTCCAAAAACTCAAAGGTTTTGGAAGGCTGACATTTTTTCCTTTAAATAATAGTTGTATAATGCATCTTTCACTTCTTCCTTATATATATTCTATATAATAAAAGACTAATATGCAAATTGTCCCCTCGGGAATTTAACAGACCAGGAGTTTGACTGCTCGCTATGACGTGCACTGACCACCAGGGGGCGGCACAGAACGAAGGAAGGCCCCAGCTGTCACTGATTGCCAGCCAGGCCTAGGGATCCCTACCTGTGCATGAATTTCGTGCACCGGGCCTCTAATAGGGTTATAAAATAGTGGAGGCCCGGTACATGAAAATTCGTGCACTGGGGTGGGGGGTCCCCTCAGCCCAGCCTGTGCCCTCTCACAGTCTGGGACCCCTCAGGGATGTCTGACTGACTGCTTAGGCCCGCTCCCCAGGGGACCAGGCCTAAGCTGGCAGTCAGACATCCCTCTGGCAGCCTGGGGGCCCTTTGGCAGCCCTTAAGCCATTAGTTGGACATCCTGGCCGGCTACTGGCTGAGCAGCACTCCCCCTGTGGAAGCACACTGACCAACAGGGGTCAGCTCCTACATTGAGTGTCTGCCCCCTGGTAGTGTGCGTCATAGCTACCAGTCGTTCTGCTGTTAGGGTCAATTTGCATATTACCCTTTTATTATAAAGGATAAGACAAATGTTTTGATTCTGATATGTAGTTCTTTTTTAAAAATATATTTTTTAAATTATTGCATAGAGGAAGGGAGAGGGAGAGATAGAAACATCAATGATGCACACCCCACACTGGGGATCGAGCCCACAACCCGGGCATGTACCCTGACAGAGAACCGAACCGTGACCTCTTGGTTCATAGGTTGATATTCAGCCACTGAGCCATGCCAGCTGGGCTGATATGTAGTTATTTTGATTAAAGAAATGATTGCTGTAAATTAAAGCATAGAAATTATTTACATTTAATGTATATATATATATATATATATATATATATATATATATATTTATATGTCATTTCAATTTAAAATCTGTTTATAAACAGTAATTGTAAATAAATGGGAGTACATTATAGTAATCAGGATCTTGAAATACTTTTAAGTGGACAGAATGACCTACTTTATGGATTTTTGAAGTTATATTTAGAATTCTTAACTTACAGAGCTGGAAGTGACTTTAGAAGCTCTCTAGTGCACAACCACCTTTATATTTGCAGTGTTAAGGTTTCTAGTTGTTGAATATGTCTTGGTTAAGATCAGATACTTTGTTATCATCAAAATTACAGCTGTGTTCTCCTTATGGATTCTTTATCTTTGTATTAGATTTCAAAATAGTCCTATCAAGTGGTTGAAATATTAGTTAATTAAGTATATTTTTCCCTATGGTGTGCATCTATATAGAGATGGCTGAGTAGTTCTAGAGTTCTCCATCTAGCTTAAATAGATTTGGGTAGGATTAGAGAAGATAGTTACTAAGCCTTGGAGTAGTAAATATACCCATGGAAAGTGTTACTTTACTCTGTGTAAACATATCTGTGTATACATACTAAAAAAGAACGATAATTGCAAGCCATGATAAAGAACTGTGGTTTTAATCTGTAATAATAAAACACAATTTGCAAGCAACTTGTATTTAAAGGTAAACTTAAATAGCATAATCATCAATGATTGTTTCATATGTCATGTAGTTCAGTTTAAATATTTATTGAACAGCTTTTGCAACTTGTGTTACTATCATTAAGTGGTGGTATTACAAAGAAAAAAATATCATTTTGATAAGAACTGCACCTAAACTGTTTTATGGTAGAATAGAAAAATCAACTTAATTGCAGTATAAATAATGGGCTTTAGGGGAATATGACTAGAGGGGAAATACAGTTAAAAAATTGATATGCATGGTTTTAAGTGGGAAACTGATATGTTCAATTTTATATTTTAGATCAGGTACTCTACAATAAGGTAAAGTCAAGGATGGCTAGTTTGGATATGGAAACAGGAACTAGGGAATTATTCTAATGGCATGTAATTATGCTTGGGTAATAGAGTTGTCAAGATAAATATGTTAAAACAGAATCAGGTTCTATGTTAACTTATTAAATTTATTAGGTGTAAGGACATCTATAAGGATCACAAGTTTCTTTTTAGGTAATCTTAAAAATTGTGGTGAAACCAGTGGGGAAAAAGTAATAAAATATAGCTCATAGTAAAACAAACACACAAACTTGTGAGTGTAGTTTTCTGATTTCTGGATTCTGACATTTAAACTTGTAGGTAAGTATGGTATACCCGAAGAGAACAGATATTCTACCTTCAGTATTGTGAAAAGTTCTTCTCAGACATTAAGCTCTAGTTCCTATATACTTTTCTATATATACTATAAGTCTGAAAAGTTACTCATCCATAATGTTTAAAAGTAATTTAAGTTGCTAATTGTACTGCATTTAACTTGACAATGACAGCAAAAATGGAAATATTTTCATTATAAAATTGTAACACTGCCCAAAAATATATACATTAATTGTTGTACATACATATCTTCTTGTATTAGTTACTATGTCATATATATAATACAAAATTCATCATACAAATAAATGGTGATGGAAAAAATTTTAAAATGACATTTATCAAAAAAGCCAGTCTTCTTGAGAATTGTATAAAGGAATTCTGTTAATATTGATGGAGGTGAAGATGTGTGAAGTAGAGCGAGTTGACTCTTGTTTACAAGAGTCTATATTTAGCTGAAATAAAGCAGTTAAAATTCTAAATTTGAGTTTTAAAATAAAAGTGAAAGATGATATGCAATTGATAGTGCCATACAACTTATTCAGCGTTCATCTATCTTTTCACAGAGCTCCATAATAAGCATTCATAGTCAGTTTTTGGCAGCATTGGAATCACTAAAGTCATTCTGGGATGTTATGGATGAAATCGATGAGAAGACTTGGGTACTTGAACCAGAAAAACCTACACGGAGTGCAACAGCACGCAGAATTGCAGTAGGTGGGGAAAAAGATGATTAATGAGGTTTTTTCTTTTTAACGTGTTTGATTATATTTTGTGTTACTTAGGAAAATGTATCTAAAGATGACATTGGACTCTTAGGTGAGACTTTGCTGCATGAAGTAAATTATTAAAACTTTCTGGGATGAGCTTTTTTTTATTACTGTGTGTTTAAATGTAAATATTTCAGGGGAAAAGGGCAAGTACTGAGGTGTTTCATTATAAAAGGTGATGAACCAATGGAAGCAGCATTCAGAGATGGTGTTAAATTAGCTTTTAATTAGCACAGAAATAGTGGAGCAGGCTTTTCCAAACTTACATTACTTAAGAAAAAGAACTACGTTAGAAATAATGAAGTCTTCATCCAAGAAACTAGAGATGAGTGTGAACAAATCTGGGAATATTTTCTGAAAAAATATAGAAGAGAATAAAATAACTCACGGGCCTTTGAAGAGTAAACAAAAAACACAAAATAATAATTGAATATATTTGAAGTATTTTCATAAATATATGAAATAACTGTAAATATCCTTTAAATATCACCATATTCTCTATACTATAAAATGATTGTTTTATGTATTTTATTATGAGCAAGCAAAACAGTTTTCAAGGTCTGCCTTTTAAGATTTTAGATATTTTAACCTCCATTTGAGTTCACACTAAATACTGTAGTTGGTTAGAAGATACCTATACAGATCTTTCCTCCCCCTTTTCCTAGCTCAAATAGATATATTGTTACAAATCATATATTCCGAATGATATCTTGAAATTCTGATGTGGATCATATCCCAATTAGTGAGCAATTTTTAGAGTTTTTACCCAGGCATACTATATTACGTGAGGGAAAAGTGGCATGTTATTAGAAGAGGAAAATATAATCGTACAGCAATTCTACAAAGAGTATTGTTACCCAGTTTGTTAAAAAAGACCTAAAAGGTAGACATTGATTTGCCTTTTTAAGACCAAGTTTTCAACAAATTAATTAAAAGGTTACTTAATATAGCCATTGTTAATAACCACTGTTAAAGGAAAGTATTTTCTGGATTCAAAGGCTAATACAGAATTTGTGTTCATGGTAAAGAATGCATTAGCAAATGAGATTATGAATTAACTTTTTGTATTTTTGTTTTTCTCATTGAATGAGAAAACCAAATTTATTTTCTTTGGTTACCTTTTTGCCAGATATGTAATAATTGCACTTACGTTGTTAGCAGAAGAGGAAAGTATAATTGTACAACAGTTCTACAAAGGGTGTTGTTACCCAGTTAGCCAAAGGCTTATACACTATAGAGTATAGAATTTATCAAGACATTTTTATCATAAAAATGAAATTCAAATTGACCTTAAACAATTATACTGTGTACCTTCAACAATAGTAAAATATATGAAATTTGTAAAGTACTCTTGTATAGTTAAAATTGAGTAAAAAAAAGTCTGGTACTAAGTAGAAATAGCTTTTTAGCAGATTCTGCAAGCAAGATTAGTTGCTGTTTTTACTAATTGAACTCTTTCAAATTTAATAGGAATTGAACCCTTTAACTTACAGGGGAAAACTTCACATGGAGCAAAAGAATTCTTATAAACCTTCATAAAACTCAAATCTTAAGCATGTTTATTTTTTTACCATTTGTTGTACTTTCAGTCTATAATTCTGACCATAGTTCTATTATATCCAAGAAAGTCATGAGAAGTAATTTAGGTATTTCTTACATATTTGATTTGTGAATTTTTTAAAAACCATCATTCCATAGAACCTTGTATTTAAACTTTAATAGAATGCTAACCAAGATTCTGATCTAAATTAATTATATTAACTTATGGTATGACTGTTTTTTGAAACTTAGGGTCCCCAAATCTTTAGCCACAATTATAATTTCAAAATTTACATCTTTTAATGAAATTATAATATAGTGATATATTTACCTTTATGAAAAATTTATAAAGCATTTGATTACTGTTTGCTTGTATATACAATGAAATAAACACCCAGCCAGATACTCCTTAATTTTTTTGTAAAAACTTTTAATATCTTTTATTCTAGGGAATAATGCTTCCATACATATAGAGGTGGACCCCAAGCACCCCACTATGCTTCCCGAGTGCTGCTTCCTTGGAGCTGACCATGGTGTGCAATCTCAGATTCAAGTGTTTTAGCAGAATCATAAAATTCGTGTCTACTACTGTTACAATATTACTCTAAAATACTAGGGGTAATTATTTCAAATGAAAACCTCATTTTGAACTGCATACTTTTGTTTTTAATATATTATTTTCTAATGAAGTAGTAAGACACAATCTGTAGTTAACAGTACTATATTGTATATTTGAAAGTTACTATGAGATCTTTAAAAGTTTTCATCTTAAGAAAAAAATATCTGGTAATGGATATTAATTTGTAGTAACCATTTCACAATATATACATATGCCAAATCATTATGTTGTACACCTAAAACTAACAGTGTTGTATGTCAATTTAAGTTGGAAACAAATTCTGTACCAAATGTGGTTTTACAAAATAAGAACAGCAACTCCTAAATTATTAAACTTTTTTTTCTTTAAATATCTGAAGTGGTGAAACCCCTGGGAATTAAGCTGAGCAGAAACATACATTTGTGGTAGGTATCTTTGCAATAGAACTATTACTTTTCTATCACTTTACAAATTTAATTAAAAAAATTTTATGCTTTCAGGGATCCAGAAAATACTCTATTACAAAATTTGAAAGATGTTTTAGAAATTGATTTCCCAGCTCGTGCTATCCTAGAAAAATCTGTAAGTGTTTTCATTGCTTTGATATTCCAAACAGCATTGAAGAATGAAAGTTAAAAGTTCTTTTAGGCACCAGAGAAAAATGAGGTTGAAAGTGAGGGAATTGGAAGAATATTATAACAGACTTCTGAACTGCAAGCAAGTTGCATGAAAGAACTTGTTAACCTTCGACTGGTGGTTATGTGTACTTTTTATGGTCTTTGTAACAGTAAATTGATTGACAGACATCTTTATTACTAAAAATAGAGGCAAAGGTCCAAAGTAGCTAATGAAATGTTTGGATTTTCTATACTGTCTGCTTCTGGATGACTGAAATGAAGTTCTGATTAGCTTAATATAAGTGTTTAAGGATAGCAGTACGATTTTTCAAAACTGAACAGACAAGACTGCATTGCAAATAAATTTAGAATTGATTTTTGACAAAGCTACTAAATTGTAGAACACTAAAGTGGTGATGTTTTTGTCTTTTTCCTTTAGTTACACAATTTTGAAGTTTAGCTAGTAATCACTAGCTAATATCCGTTCCTGTTTTTACATACTTGAGTGTATATTGATGTACAATATGGGAAAATTACTTAAGCCCAAACATCTTGTGAGAGAATAAACAGAATCTGTTTTTTTATATATATCCATGTGTATAATTTATTTGATGAAAAAGGGAGCACTCTCATACAAATAGCTTTTCTTAAGTGTTAAATAGTAATGTGACTATTTTCTATAACATAGTGATATAGTTACCTTTATAAAAACTATAATTATAAAAATTTAATATCTATACCATATTCATTGTCTCATCTCATTTTGTATGTTTTAAACACTTAAAATATTTCTTTTCTTTTGAAGGATTTTTCTATGGATTGTGGAATTTGTTATGCCTATCAACTTGATGGTGCCATTCCTGATCAAGTGTGTGATTATTCCCAGTGTGGACAGCCTTTCCATCAAATATGCTTATATGAGGTAAAATAAAAATAACATCAGTAAGGCTTTTTTTCAGCTAACACAACAAAGAATACAAATTTGAAATATTTAGACTCTAAAATCTATTTCAATATGAACTCCTGTTTTGTCATTAGCTCCTGCATTACTATACTAGTTTATTCCAGATGTCCATGTGCTTTATTTTTTCATCATGTCCAGAATACATTCATGGACTACTATTGACACACAAATTAAATTGATGGTACACTAGAATCTTTCAGGAAACCCCTCATGTAACCACATGCACACTGTAGACTCACCTAGTTGGGAGTGGGAGTGGCAATAAGGTGAAGGGGAACTGGAACTAAGGAGCACCTATTATTTTTCAGGCTCGATTTAAGTATAGAATAAATGAAATAAGTTTGCGTTTGATCATTGAGAACACATTTGGTGATCTGAGTATCTCACAGCACTCTTAAGTGACATTTTATTTGCTATATGTGAAGTCTGCTTTTATTCCTCTCATCATTTGCTCTGTATAGCATTCACCCTAGTGCACAGTTGACATATGTTAAACTATATGTGCATCAACATACAAAACACCTTGCAGTTGTATGGTGCTTTCAATTTTCTAAGTCTTCCATAGTATTACTACCTGGCTTTAACAGGGGAGAACTGAGTTAGAGATGTCAGTTTACCTTATATAAAAAGCATATCAGTTCTAATTATAGGGAACATGTGTTTTCTTTTATAATAATGAATTCATTTAGTTTTTAAAAATGAACTGTCTGATGCTTGTAACTAATGGTTGAGAACTAACCCACTATTGGTGATTAACACCAGAATTAAGATTTAACTTTTCAAGAGCCTATGGTATCTTCCATCGCATTAGGTCTTCAGTTGCAATTAATGTATTTAGGTAGATCTGTGAGCCCCATGGACCCATATGCATTATTTGTGTGTTTTAGGGATAGAAAAGATGAATAATTTTCATCAAAATCTTACCGGGGCCCATAATTTGGTTATACAGCACTGGGTATAAACCTTGAAATCCATGTTGGTTTCCCTTGTTATTCCACATATTAGTAGTCTGGCATTGGCTCAGAAAATGTTCCCCTTACTCTTGCAAAAGAGATTTAAGAAAGTAAATTATTTTTGGTATTATCTGTAATCATGCTAACACTGCTCCCTTTCTCTTTAAAATCTTCAGTGGTTGAGAGGACTACAGACTAGTAGACAGAGTTTTAACATTTTATTTGGTGAATGTCCATATTGTAGTAAGGTAAGCAATTAATCACATTTCATAAAATATCCTTAGCGTTTAGTTATGTGTTTATATCGGCTTTTCTAAAACTTTCTGAGATACAACTTATATATTTAAAAAAGAAAAGTTTCTGTAAGATAAATTGTCCCTATAAATAAAATTTTAATTTTCAAACTGCTCCTTTGATCCAAAGGGGTAATCCCTCTTTTTTGGAGTAACGTTTTTAAATTTTCTGGGTGATCTGAAACTTCAGAAAAGTATTTTCCAAACTATATCATGACACTATTTCTTGTATAGAGCAATTTTTTTTAGAATGTTCACAAACTTACTTTGTTAAAATGTATTCCTTTTTTTTTTTTTTAAGCCAATTACCTTGAAAATATCTGGGAGGAAGTCCTAAAATAAGAACGTAATATTTCTGTGAAGAACTGAAACTTTAAAAGCTATCAAAAGGATTTTGTTTGATATCTTCAGAGAAAATATAAAGCAAGACCCATTAACATCAAAAGTAAAAGAATGATGAAGCCATAATAATAAACATCTGCTTTTGCCTCTTCACTAAGGGTAAACTGGGAAATTGCAGACCAAAATCCTGTAGAACTTGAGTCTGTGACTTCCATACCAGCTGTGGAAGTGCACGTGTACCAAGATGGACATCTGGACTTGAATATATCTGGATGGGTAAAATCTTGATGGGGTTCATAAAATGAGTTTGGGAACTGCACAAAGCTCTCTTTTTGTGGAGAACTTTTTACTTCATTCAAAAATTCTTGCAACTCACAATATTTTTGTCTTCTCCTTGTGCTTTCCTATGGGAAAAGACATATTTAGTGTGTTAGATCTGAGTTATCCAGTATTTATTTTGTATACTCATGCTAAATAAGCTTTTTTGTCTTTATTTTACCTGAGAAGTTGTTTGTTTTTTTAGGTCCTGTATTTTAGGAGTTTATAAAGTACTTACCAGCATCAAACAGTCAAATCTGGTTAATTTTATTGGTTCTTTTAAACCAGTTAAGTAAGCTATCTCTTAACTTATAATCCAAAAATAAGATAGAATATAAAAACTGAATTTCTTGGTAAGACAGAAAAACAGATTTAATCTTATAGGTGTCAGATAATTATTATAACCAAAAAGCTTTCTAATAACATAGTGATTCTAGGGGAGCAAGATGGCTGTCCAGCTACCTGACACTGCAGCCTCCAGAGGAGGTTGACACCTTCCCATCACAGACCTCAAGAAGACAGCTGGTTGAAGTCCTTGTTTGTCCACAAAGTTGATCTAGGAAAAGATGCTCACTCTTATCTCTTAGCAAAAAGGAAAATGACCAGTCTGTCTTTACAATGTTAAACCTGAATGCCTAAAAGTATACAGTAAAATTTGTCAAGAGGTGTGTGGCCCAAGATAAACCTAAGGACTTGGAACATATGGTACGGTGAGCAGGATACTAACTTTAAACTACTCTAACAAAGTCACACTAATGCAATTTTCCTCAAGTTCAGTCAGCTTAAAGGCAAAATAAGTAAATAGTTATTTCATTGGACTAATAATATATTATTGTTGTTCCACACACAAAAATATGACATCAAATATTTTATAAAGGCTGAGACCAACTCGTAAGCTAACTTAAGCAGCATCCTCCTCTTACCTAATAAAACAGTAATATGCAAATTGACCGCACCTTCGCTACACCCATAAGCCACGCCCACCAGCCAATCAGAAGCAAATATACACGTTAAACCAGCAAAGATGGCGGGGGGAGAGGGCAGCACCCATGCCAGTGAGATCCAAGCCATGATGGTGGACTGGGGCAGGCGGTTAACGCCCGCAGCCGGCTGACCAGGTCCGCCATCACCGATAGCGGACCAGGGCAGGCGGCGTGGGTTAACGCCCGCAGCCGCCTGCCCAGGTCCACGATCAGGGATCACGGACCAGGGCAGGCGGCGTGGGTTAACGCCTGCAGCCGCCTGCCCAGGTCCACGATCAGGGATCACGGACCAGGGCAGGCGGCGTGGGTTAACGCCCGCAGCCGCCTGCCCAGGTCCACGATCAGGGATCACGGACCAGGGCAGCTGCCTGCCCAGGTCCATCACCGATCATGGACCAGGGCAGGCAGCGTGGGTTAATGCCCGCAGCCGGCTGCCCAGGTCCGCCATCACCGATCTCGGACCTGGGCAGGCGGTGTGGGTTAGCGCCCGCAGCCGCCTGACCAGGTCCCGGATAAGGGCTTCAAGTCAGCCATCGCCAGTGGCAGCTGACTCAAAGCCCCTATCAGGGATCATGGACCAGGGCAGGCAGTGTGGGTTAATGCCTGCAGCAGGCTGCCCAGGTCCCCGATCACGGATCCAGGTGGCGTGGGTTAGCACCCACAGCCATCTGACCAGGTCCACGATCACGGATCATGGACCAGGGCAGGCGGCATGGGTTAGCACCCGCAGCCGCCTGCCCAGGTCCCCGATCGCAGATCCAGGTGGCGTGGGTTAGCACCCACAGCCATCTGACCAGGTCCCCGATAGGGACTTGGAGTCTAGCATAACGAAAAGAATAGTCAGCAAAAGCAGGAGACAAGGTTTCATAAGTTCTCCCCCAGGTCACCACTGTTCTCTTATACATTTTAATTATCCCAGACTTTGCATGATGGAATTTGATTTGAATTATGCCTGATAGAGATTACATGGCATGAATTGTAGGCTCATTCTTTCTTTTTGTGGTTGCCTGACAGAGAAAGGCCTTGGAATGAGAGAAGGCACTTTTATTTTCCTTTTTCATTCTTTAGAGGCTGAGGAATTACAGTTATATGAAGAACTTAGTGAGAGAATGAAAGTCTCATGCTGTATTTTTCTGTAAGTTTTATCATGTGGACTATCAAAAACTTGGTGGGATCCTTTTCAAGAGGTGTTACAAAAATTATGTTGGAATTAACATTCAAGAGTAAAAGGAGAGAAGTGAGTGGTGGGTAAAGGAAAGCACTTTGTCCTAGAAACCAAATAGAAGCCACATAAACCTTCAGATTCTTACTCATTGTGCTTTGGAGGTATTAAAGGATAATTTTTTAAAAAGTTAAAATCATGACTTATAATCTGTATAGATAAAAGGCTAAGTGACCGACATTTGTCCATCCGTCCGACCAACTGGTACATATGACGCACTGGAAATATAAAAATAAACTTTGACTTGCACACGTGCCATACATATAAAGCTCTCGCTGGCGCTAATTTGAATGTTGCATTTGGTGGGAAAGTTCTTTTCAGAGGGGATTTTTGTGTTGCCATGCTATACGATTGGCCATAGTACAAATAAGTTTTAAAGTACTGTAGTGTTTGGGGATGTTTCAGACAGTTGTCTCTTAAAACAAATATGAGATCAGAGGATTCTGCTTATAGTGAATGGTTAGTAAAACTTGGAGATGGCAAACTTGATAGCAGTTTTCATTTAGGAATGGATATTATTGAAATTCCCCATGAAATGATTTTTAATGGATCTATTATTTAAGCCATCTTTGGAAATAGTATATCTATAGATAATATTAAAAATATGTCTAAACATGCAATTCTTTGTTCAAAAAATGAGCACGTTCAAAAATTAAATGAAGAAATTTTGGATATACTTGATGGAGATTTTCACGCCTATTTGAGTGATGATTCCATTGACTCAACAGATGATGCTGAAAAGGAAAATTTTCCTATTGAATTTCTTAATAGTATTACTCCTTCTGGAATACCGTGTCATAAATTAAAATTGAAAGTGGGTGCAATCATCATGCTATTGAGAAATCTTATTAGTAAATGGGGTCTTTGTAATGGTACCAGATTTATTATCAAAAGATTGCAACCTAACATTATCAAAGCTGAAATATTAACAGGATCTGCAGAGGGAGAGATTGTTCTGATTCCAAGAATTGATTTGTCCCCATTTGACACTGGCCACCCATTTAAATTAATTCGAAGATATTTTCCTGTTATGCCAGCATTTGTGATGACTATTAATAAATCACAAGGACAAACTCTAGAGAGAGTAGGAATATTCCTACCTGAACCCATTTTTGGACATGATCAGTTATATGTTGCTTTCTCTCTCGCTTTTTTTTAAAGTATTTTTAAAAAATATTTTATTGATATTTTTTTTTTACAGAGAAGAAGGGAGAGGGATAGATAGTTAGGAACATCGATGAGAGAGAAATATCGATCAGCTGCCTCCTGCACACCTCCTACGGGGGATGTGCCCGCAACCAAGGTACATGCCCTTGACCGGAATCGAATCTGGAATCTTTCAGTCCACAGGGCGACGCTCTATCCACTGAGCCAAACCAGTTACGGCTGTTGCTTTCTCTTGAGTTCAAAGAGCATGTTACGTTAAAGTTAAAGCTGTAAATACTTTATCTCAAGGGAAATTAGTCAAGCACTCTGAAAGTGTTTTTACTCTTAATGTGGTATACAGGAAGATATTAGAATAAGTTTAATCACTTTATCAATCATTATTTGCATCAATGTTGTTTTTATATTACGAGTTTGTTATTGTTATATCATTTTGTTATTGTTTACTTATTAGTAAATTTATGTATTATTTTCATATACATTGTACTCATTTCCTTTTATCTCTCACACTTTTATTATAGAGAAAGGGCAAATAGCAATATTAAAATATTTCATCTAATTAATTCCCTTTCAATGTGCACGAATTTCGTGCACCGGGCTACTAGTATATAATAAAAGCCCAATATGGCCCTAACTGGTTTGGCTCAGTGGATAGAGCGTCGGCCTGGGGACTCAAGGGTCCCAGGTTCGATTCTGGTCAAGGGCATGTACCTTGGTTGCAGGCACATCCCCAGTAGGGGGTGGGCAGGAGGCAGCTGATTGATGTTTCCCTCTCATCGATGTTTCTAACCCTCCCTCCCTCCCCCTTCCTCTCTGTAAAAAATCAATAAATTAAAAAAAAAAAGCCTAATATGCAAATTGATGGAACAACCTGTGGAATGACTCGTCGCTATGATGCGCACTGACCACCCGAGGGCAGACGCTCAATGCAGGAGCTGCCAGCAGGCCCCAGGCCGGCCAAGGCGGGTGCCAGTGGGCCCTCCCACCCCCCATCGCCCCGCCAGTCACCCACGGATTGGCCCTGATCACCGGCCAGGCCTAGGGACCCTATCTGTTCATGAATTTCATGCACCAGGCCTCTGGTCTATATATAACTTACATATCTGTGGAAGTGGATGCTATCCCCACCTAGATGGAGAATAGAAGTCAAGGGACTAAACGTGTCTAACCTATATATCTCTTTAAGCAACAACAAATGATATCAAATGGGAAAGTACTCATCAAAGGACTTCACTTTGAGAGATCAGATTGGGATAGTCTATGGCATAGGTTAGAAAAGTGTGGCTCATTGCCTAGCTGCCTGAATTGTGCATAAAGTTTTATTGGAACACAGCCTCACCCATTTTTTATGTATTATCTATGGCTGCTTTTACACTATAATGACAGAGCTGAATTGTGATAATGACTGGAACTTAAGGATAAAATATGTACCACCTGGCCCTTTAAGAAAAAGTTTGCTGGCCCTTGATCTAACATTAAAAAGCATACAAGTCATTTTGAGATCTTACTAAGATACAGTTCTCATTCAGGAGGTGTGAGATGAGACCTTAGTTTCTGTGTTCCTAAGAAGCGCTCCAGGTGATGCCAGTGCAGCTAGATGGCATAACACACTTTGAGTAGCATAGGCTTAAGGTATGCAACAATTCTGCTAGGGCAGGGGTTCTTAACCTGGGAAAATGTTGTCCCACAGGGACATTCAGCAATTTGTGAAGACATTTTGGGTTGTTACAACTGGGAAGAGGTCCTATTGCATCTACTGGCTAAAGGCCAGGGATAGTGGCCTACAATGTACAGAACAGCCCCTTACAGCATATATCCTAGCCCAATATGCCAAAAGTGATGCTATCAAACTGCATTATGATAACCCCTTCTACTTCTGGCCATGAGTAATGGGTATCAACCGGATTTCCCCTCTAGCTGTGAAGTCCCATGAAATAAATACAACAATCAAATTGGACAAAATACAGGTATCAACTTATTAGGCTGCAACTTAAGATGACTTTTACCAAAGGGCAGCCTATAAAAGTTTAAACAGAAGTCAGGACATGATCAAGTTGAACTACCAATAAATTAACTGCCTGCCAGGACAAAATTCAAAACTCTTTAATAAAGTCTGGACTCTCAAGAACTTAGCATCCAGAATGTTCAATAAAACTTGACTACCCATAAGAAGCAGGAAATTTTGACCCATAACTAGGAGAAAGAAATAGAGTCAGATATGAGCCAGATGGCAGACTTATCAAATAATAAAACATTTACATAAATATGTGCAAAGACTTAAAGGAAAAATTAAGCACAATTAGTGAACAGATTGGGGACTCAGCAGAGAAATAGAAAATATAATGCACTTGTCGAACTGAAAAATATGACATGAAAACTTCATTATCAAATTAGCTCTTAAATCTAGCAAATCAATGAGAGACCCAGCAAAACAATATCCAAACTGAAATACAGCAACATAAAAAAGTGATTTGATAAATGAACAAAGCTTCAGTTATCTGTTAGAAAAGGTAAAACAATCTCAGCTGCATATATTTGGTTATTAGAAGAAGAAATTAAGAGGGATTAAGGCAGGAAAGAAATCGTAGCTGAAACTTTTTGAATTTGATGACAAATATCAATCCAATGATAAAAGAAGCTCAATGAACCCAAGCAGAATAAATACAAGACACCCATCCCTAAAAAAAAAAAAAAAATAAGATAAGCAAATCTAAAAGCAGGATCAATAAGAATAATCACTAACTTCTTACAAGAACACACACCCAAAAGTGGAAACAACATCTTTAAGAATGTAAAATTCCATACAAAATGAAGCCTTCAAAATGGAAATGAGCAGCATCTGTTAACAGACAAGACAGAAACCGGTTTGGCTCAGTGGACAGAGCGTCGGTCTGTGGACTGAAAGGTCCCGGGTTCGATTCCAGACAAGGGCATGTACCTTGGTTGCGGGCACATCCCCAGTCGGGGGTGTGCAGGAGGCAGCTGATCGATGTTTCTCTTTCATCGATGTTTCTAATTCTCTATCCCTCTCCCTTCTCTGTAAAAAAATCAATAAAATATATATATTTTTAAAAAGCACTCTCTTTAAAAAACAAAACAAAACAGACAAGACAGAGGAAGAGCATTCTAAGTGAAACATCCTGCTAATTACAACTAAAGACTTTGGACAAAAAGAAACTAATAGAACATTCTGAAAGTTGCACAATAGAAGGCAGACTGGATAGAGACCTCAGGATACGAAGAATGACCAACCATGAGTCTCACCCCAAGCTCC
Organism: Eptesicus fuscus; assembly: GCF_027574615.1. Lineage (NCBI taxonomy): Eukaryota > Metazoa > Chordata > Mammalia > Chiroptera > Vespertilionidae > Eptesicus > Eptesicus fuscus. The sequence goes on along the minus strand of NC_072488.1, from coordinate 32,797,062 downwards.
CTCTTTTTGGATCCTATGTATCCCAGCCTGGCCATAAAGCAGCTGCAATCTGAAGACAACATGCACACACCAAAGAAGTTTAAAAAATCTCTAAGTAGTGGACCTGAGAAGTGGTAGGTTTACAGGTCAGAACTCTTTGCCTATACCTGCTCTGTTCTAGGTGAAAACCATAAAAAGCTGTGCCTCTCCCACTTCCCACCTCACACCATAAACATGATTGATTTGAGATGGTTCACAGACCCAAACACGAAACCTAAAACACTAAGCCTTCTAAATATATAAATATAGCAAAGTTACTTTGTGACCTTAAAGTAGATGAAAGTTTCATTACAAAAAAAAAGTTGTAAAGCAAAAAATTGGTTAATTGAACTTTAACAAATACTGCCTGGCTGGTGTGGTTCAGTGGTTGAACATCAACCTATGAACCAGGAGGTTGAGGTTCGATTTCCATTCAGGGCACATGCCCAGGTTGAGGGCTTGATCCCTAATAGGAGGCAGCCGGTCAATGAATCTTTCTCATCATTGACATTTCTATCTCTCTCCCTCTCCCTTCCTTAGAAATCAATAAAAATATATTTTAAAATAACAAATAGCTTCTTCTTATCAAAGACACTATTAAGTGACTGATAGTTGTCAGAGGGGAGGGGAAAGAGGGAGTGGATGAAAGAAGGTGAAGGGATTAGCCAAAGAACATATATGCATAACCCATAAACATAACAGTGTGGTGATGGCCAGAGTGAAGGGGGGGAAGGAGGAAGGATGAGAGGGTTGGTTGAAGGTAGGCAAATGGGGTGGGGGGGCATCTCTAATAGTGTCAACAATTTAAAAAATGCACACTAAGGAGAAGATATCCACAATACAGATATAGGACAGAAGACTTATGTGTGACATATATAAGGAATTCTTACAACTTAATAATATAATCAACTAAAAACAGATCAAAACACTTGAAAAGGCATTTAACAAAAGATTTATGAATGGACACATGAAAAGGTGCTCAAAAATACTAGTCATCAGGTAAGTGATAATTAGAATCACCGTGAGACGCTAATACACATGTTGGAATGGCTAAAATAAAAGACAACACCAAATGTTAGGGAGGATGGAACTCTTGTACATTACTGGGAGAAGTATAAAATGGGAACCATTTTTTAGCTTTTTATAAAGCTGAATATGCATCTGATATGAAACCTAGCAGTTTCACCTCTGAGGAAAAACAAAACATGTCCATTGGACTTGTGTCAGAATGTTTATAACAACTATACTTGTGGCTAGAGCCAGGGAGCCCAATTGTCCATTAATAAGAGAATGGATATGGGAATTATAGTTAAAACAAGTACTACTCAACAAGAAAAAGAGCAAATTACTCATACATGCAACAGTATAGATAAATCTCAAAAAGCATGCTGAGTCAAAGAAGCCAGACACAAAAGTGCATACTGCATGACTACATGTATGTGAAATTCTAGAAAAGACAAAACTAATCCATTGAAATGTCGAAACAGTGATTGTCTCGGAGGTGAAGGGACTGACTGAGAAAGGGAACAAAGAACTTTCTGGAGTGATAAAATGTACACACACATCACACTGCCATCCAATGAAAATGAGCCAGTTTCTAAGCATGGAACCTGGGCATCGATCTTTTTACAGCCCGCCTCTCCCTCCCCCCCCACCCCTACCCCCGCCCCTCCCATACACAGCTAATTCTGGTACACAGTAAGGGTTGAAAAAGAGCACCCAAGAATCTCTACTTTGTCACCAAGCAGAATTTGTCTAATTTTACAAATGGGAACTATAAGATAAGACCATTTGACATATCTTTACAATTAAAAAATTGGTGCTATTATTCTACAAAAGAATAAACGCAAAAAATTCCTATTAGTACTATAAAAGCATCTCTCTGGATTAGTTTGTATGCTTACTGGATGGACATGAAATGCCTAACTAGTATGCTTCTAATTTTTGCCTTGTCTGCCAAGAAGTTCAAATCCAACTTCAATGCTCAGTTTAGTGATTAACATCCCAACTGCCTGATACACCAATTTGGGGGGAAGGGGTGAGAGGTAGAAAGTGGGGGAGTTACATTTTTCTATTTCACATTTGGGAAAATGATGGTGTACAAATCATATAACATATTGGCCCTTCTGAAACAATTTTTTTTTTTTTTTTTACTGAGGATATAAATACATTGTACTCTTCTTGTCAAAAAGTTTAGATTAGGAAAGACATTTGCTGTTGGCTGAGTGTCGTCTGCTAAAGGTGAGTCACTATCCAACCAAATGATCAAATGATGTAGAAAGTACATCACACTGACAGGAACACTTCACTCAGTTGATTATAAGGGTTAGAGTGGAGGAACCAATGTAAAAGTATGGAATATGTTAAGAGTCCCTAATGGATCATAGATGGCATAAAAATTTAAGTGCACTTCATTACATTCTTAGGCTAAAGGAAGAAATCAGATCTGTAGGCAAATGTATTCACTGTCATTCTTTCTCTCTGATAACTGGTGTTGGCTGCTTTGATTCCATCTGCTGGATAGGACATTTACTGTCCCTTCTCATCTAACAAACCTAGACAACCTTGGCCCCCAGAAGAAATGAAGACATCCTTATTCCCAAAGGGCATATTCTAATGTAACGCCTTAGTTATGAAATCAGAGCAAAGGTGTGCAATAAGGAGAAAGAGAAATGCCTCTCACCTGCACTGTCTCTTTGTTACGCGATCCAATCCGCTTCTCCTCTTTTTGGACTTTTCTCCCCGTTGCAGAGGGCTCAGCACTGCTCTCACTGTGGACACTTCTTTCCATTAACCTAGTTTGCATCTGACTGACTGGCTTTGTTGCAGCCTTTTGTGAACCAACCTGTTGATTTAGAGTAATAATAGGTAATGAAAACTTTTGGCACCTAAGAAAATGCATTTATATCCAGATTCTTGAAAACTCTAAACTTGCCAAGATTTGAAAAAAAGGAAGAAATGGAGAGGAAACCAACAAATGGACGTTACAGAAAAAATATAGTAGTTGGCAAGATCCTGACCCTTTCTCATCAGTAGGACAAGACCAATTAAAATTAGTGTCTCTGTTGTGCACTCTTTGGAAATTACCTCTGCAGATAACTTGCTTATTGAAAACAGCATTTTTTACAGAAAACTGTCACATTTTAAAACGGCACATGAATTCATTATTAACCTTTGCTGGGAATGGATCCAGAATATCTTTTTAGTTTAAACTCCTAATTAGAATCTTCGTTTTCTATCACTGAAGGGAGCCTAATTAATGTGAATCTGTAAGAGGAGCTTATGATGTTGCCTACTTTTTTATACAGGTAATTTAACCTTTAAGCAGGTGAATAACAGTTCATGTCATCTAATCCTGTGTACCAGGATCAGAGGTTAAGTTCTACAACAAACTTGCTTCTAAGGTTTCTTTCTCACACTCTGGCGTTATCTGGGGGATGACTGACTCTTAATAACCCTGAAGTAGACAGGGAAATCGCAGCGCAGACCCCTCAGTACGGCTGGAAGATTGAAAGCCACAGTGAAGATCCTTATGTGAAGTATTTGTTCGGCAGCTTCATGTTTATAGCAGCTGAAAGCGCAGTCACCTTTTTTCATGGGCTAAGCAGGGGGCAGAAGATAGGAACAGTGCAAGGGGAAATAACGGGGTAGCCAGTGCCAAAACACAGAATGAATTACACTGGCTGGGCAAGCAGAGCCTTCATTTGTAGTCTCAATTTTTAGCTTCTATTGCCAAGTGTGTTCACTCTTTCCCTTTAAAATATGCCGGTGTCTTGTGGCTAGGTCTAAGTTATCACATCATCATTCTTTTTGGTTAATCCTCACCTGAGGATATTTTTTTCCCATTGAATTTTAGAGTGGAAGGGAGAGGGAGACACAGAGACAGAAACATTGATGTGAGAGAGACACATGGATAGGGGAGTGAGCCTGCAACTGAGGTATGTGCCCTTGACCGGAATCAAACCCATGACCTTTCAGTCGGAGGGCTGACACTCTAACCACTGAGCAACGGGCTAGGGCACAACATCATTCTTTATTCGTCCCTCCCCTCAGAGCCCAGCTTCTCAAAGGACAGCAGCCACTGCCTGCCAGTAACCAGAAAATTGAAATTGCTTCCTAATCACTTAGGGGTTCTTTATTTCCAACACTCAAACCTCCCCTACTCCTGAGGAAATGTGTGTGGATCCACCTCCTGAGCCACTCCTGCATCTTGGTAATAAATGCTCATCGTGCCTCCAGTGTGAAACAAGGCGTTTCCCAAGGCTGCTGTGCGCAGTGCTATCCTGATAAAACACTGGCTTGCCAATCCTCACGAAAATGTGTTCTATGGCATAAAGGATTAGCTGATATATTGAGTTTTTTTAGTGCCTCCTGTATGCTAGGCACGGTAGGTCTGACAGTTGTTGTTCTGGGAGCCTCTGATGTGCAAAGATTTGGTCTAAGATTCAATTCTCCGTGAGGCTGGATCTGCTGTCGGTTGGCTGGTTAGGCTGTGCCGCCCAGGGACACCTCTGCCTAATGAACAAAATGATAGCCACTTTATGCAAAAGTTCCATTTCTAGGGAAAGTTTTAAAATGGTAAGAATGAAGTGGATTAAGTAAACATTTTTCTCTAAGTTATAAAAATACAGAAAACACTTGGCATCCCACATAATCTAAAAGGATACTATCCAAATGTGTATCATTTTGAGAAAGTAGCTATTCAAACAAGGTACTTTTTACTTAAATTTCCACTAGTACTTCTCACTGTGCTACAAAATCAGGAATACTTTGGGACCCTTAAAATTTCATATACCAAAAATGTGTTTATAATGGAGAATTTATATTTTATTCTTCTCACATACAGAAAATAAACATGAAGTTTAATCAAATTATTTTGAGAATTAAAGCTCAAGAAAGAATTTTGTAAACATTTAAACTCAGTACAAAAATTACCACAGTAATAATAAGTCACTCCTAGCTTTGCTGTAGGAACCTCCAATTTCAGGTGAATGTGGGAACAAACTTTTACTGAAAGATGATTAGCTTGAACATTTTAACACTGACCTACAGCTACTCCTCTGCGTAGGTGAAGCACTGAGGAAGAATGGGTGGCTCCTGATTCCCAGGTGTCTATACTATGAAACTATGGATTCAGGTATCATCTTAAGGAAGGAGATACTGACAAACTGAGAAAAGGATCCACTACACTGGCTCCTGAAGAAACCGCTTATTCAAGGGTTGAAATGGGACTTCAATAACGCTGGTTTTTCAATTTGGCTTTAGCATTCTCATCTGGGAATTCTAGAGCTTTAGCTCACCTCAGTAAGCATTCTTACTGAAATATGGTTTCCTTCAGTGAGTTTTGGACATTAAATCCCAGTGGATGGCATAAATAGACTGGTGTAGGCCTGATGATAGATTCTTCTAATTTGTCAGTGCTACCTCAGGAGCCGTCAGCACTACTAGCGGGTGATTTCAGCTACACACACCATCATTTTGATTGAGGCAAATACCCCCAAAGATTTGCTTTTCAGGAAAAAATATCAACGTCTCTACTATCTTGACATAAATTCATTCCCACTTTAACTTCAGTAACAGCATTTGAGGACTTTGGGAAGAAGGCTCAGTTTATAGGGAACAGTTTATGACACCTAGTAAAACCTAGTGTTGAAAAAATACCTCATTTTTCTTTTGTAAAAAGATAAGTTTGCTGAGGTTCATATGGTGATGTGCTATTTTCTAATACCTAACCAAAACATATTTTTAAGAATTCTAAATTGAAAAGGCACAGCCATTTATAGTGAGGGAAATAACACTTTAAAAATTAAACATATCTTTCCTTTGAACACTGAATGATAGAAACGTTTTATTCATCTAATGGTACCCGTTTTTTGGTCCACTGGCTTTTTTTTAAGTATCTTTATCTAAAAAGTACAAGTCCAAAGTTCATTCACTAGTTTGTTACATAACTAAAGTGATCCATGTGTAGATTATTAAGTAATGTTTTTAAGGAAATTTTAAGAGGATTCTGACTAAAAAAAGAAATCTGGGGCCATTCATTAATATTCACTTTGGACTTAAATTACACTTGTTATGGAAACGATCGATTAGGGAAACTATCTTATGCTGTATCGGGCAAAGGGGCGAAGTATAGGAGAGTTTATATTGTCATACTTGGCTTTTGAACATTTTCAAGTTTGGTTTTTTAAACATCACAAAATCTGTAAGTTTTAAAAATAAAAATTAAGGTTTAGCCACATATAGTGAACCTATATTTTATACTATAATTAAATATATTTGTATACTTAAAATATTAGAGAAATAAAGTCATTATCCAATAAATATTGACATACTGTGAAATATATCCCTAAATCTTCATACTTTATATATAATGAGGCTGATCATATGTTAACAGAAGTTAAGGTGTTAAGAATGTTATTTTTAAAAATGTATCCTTATTGTTCAAAGTCTTACAGATTTCTCTCTGTTTGTTTTTCCATTGACCCCTCCACCCCGCAGTTCCCAGGTCTTCTCTATTGTCTGTATTCAAGGGCTATGCATTTATGCAAGTAAGTTCCTTGGTTAATCACTCCCTACCCACCCACCCCCACCCCTTCCTCATTCTTAAAGTTTTCTTTTTACAAAGTGCTCTCATCAAAAGAAAAGAGTAGCTGGGTTGGGGTGACTCAGTGGTTGAGCTTCAGCCTATGAACGAGGAAATCCTGGTTCAATTCCTGATCAGAGCACATTCCCAGGTTGCGGGCTCAATCCCTAGTAGGGGCATGCAGGAGGCAGCAGATCAGTGATTCTCTCTCAATATTGATGTTTCTATCTCTCTGTCCCTTCCTATCTGAAATCAAAAAAAATATATTATAAAATAAAAAGTAAATCATTTTTGATTGAGGCTCGTTGGAAAAACTGTTTTATGTTTATGCATATTAAAATGGTTTCACAACATCCTTAGAATTTGATGAAACAAAATTCTGGTGAATAATTAAAATTTTATATCAGAGGATATAGCTATCTGTTTTTAAAATGGCTTTTTTATATTTCAATTAAGTTTGTGAAACTAAAAAACTACAAAAAAGGGAAAAACACTACTTAAATTCGTGTAGATTAAATGGTGACCATTATTGCAAGGGAAATACTATGTCAAGGAAATGCTCTTTGTTTTGTTGCAAAAGTGTTAAAACACAAAAGTCAATAAAACTGTTGAAATAAGTCTCAGTAATTACCAAGATCAAAATCCAGTGGCTTTTTATTAAACATGAACTTTTGTTCTGCCTTCTGCAGTAAGTAAATAGTGCTGACAATTGGTTTGTGAGGCACTTGCTACAATAAAATGTAATTGTATCATGAGAGAAAGGTGACAATCAGGAGATCATGAAAAAATTACATATTCTCACTGGTAGTTAATTAGCCATGCAAAACCTCCTCAAACAGATATTCTCTTCTATTAGGAATGATTACTATGCAGGCCTACAGATGTCAATACCACAGTCATTCAAATACTTCTTTCCCTACTAATTGAAGGTTGTAAAGCTCTGGTGTCAAGGTTTTGCTTCCAAAGAGCTAATTTATGACTAGAAGGATATTTTATGTCTTCAGTTGCAGCAGCTACAAAACTCAGCAAATCAGAACCATCTGTGCTCAGATACTTGACTCACCGTTCATCCAGCAGCCTATCAGTCACGTTAGTTTGCATCCTGCATTCTTGGCTCATGAACACTTGTGATGATCCAAAGTTCATAAGAAATATTAAAAATGAATGGCATCCTGACCCTACCTTATTATACACGCCTGAGGGGAGAAAAAGCCCTCCTATTTTTTAATTTTTTATTTTTTGCATGTGGATGGTGGCAAGGGAGAAATGGCCATTTAGAAACCTGTCCAGTCGTGTTGCTGACGGCAGTCTCAGGTTTCCCCACCCTCTTAAAAAAGAGTTTGTCCTAACTCTTTTGTATTGTTTCAAATTTAATTCTTTTGCAAGTTCTAATTCTTTTTTTTTTAAGTTGGCACGAGGGAGTCAGAAAACAGCAGAATAAAGGAGGGGATACAACTTTTTAAAATTGACTTTTAAAAAAAGAATTGCTTCTATAAATTGAAATATCAGCACATACAAATAATCTGCTTAAATCTAAGAATATTATCATTACCACCAAATTATGGCCAATTTGGTCTGCAAAAAACAGAGGGAAATAACTAAAGAAAATCTGAAGAAAAGCAGCAAATAAAGGTTCTTATAAATAAAGTCAGATTAGACTTAACCTAGTCGCATCTCTATGACAACAGTGACCGTTTTACTTCTTTAATAGTACACAACAGACCACAGATCCTACTATTTTTCTGTAAGAAACAATATGTCGAACTTTCAACAAAATTTCTTGGGGCTGAGTTAGGGGAAATAGGAATTAAATATAATAAATAAGAAACTGGGTTGTCAAACTCATTTGAAACCTAAAACAATCTCACTTGGAAGCAAGCTTCACAGGAGGTAATCATAAAATCCCAGAGACTATGATACTTACTTTTTGATAGTCTGGAGTACGCACATTTACACTCTCTTCTTTCGTGGAAAAATCCAATGGTCCTAAAGGTATTCCACCTGGGTTCAGAATTTTCTTGAGCATTTGATAGTCTGGCTTTTCATCATATGCTAAATTATGAGCACATGCCAAATATTGGGCTATTTCATCTGTGAAGTATTAAATTTTTTTACATGTCATTCATAATCGGCAAAGGAATGTCAAGACACCAGTATCCTCAAAATCATTCTTTCTCTCTTACACACACACAAACACACACACATCCTAAAGAAACTAAGAATGAACAATTCAATGAAAAGCACTTTTTAAATGATATCCAAAAATGACTGAAATATACTTACCTATCGATTGACAAGATGAGAGAAACTGATTATTTTTTACATATTTTTGTATATACAAGGTGTCCCCCCCCTAAAATGTACCCACTCTTTAACAGCTTATTGCTCAATTTTGAAAATGAAATGCATTTTAATAAATACTGCCTTTATAATTATTCGAAGTATGTGTATACATTTTTTTTTTGGGGGGGGGACACCCTATATTTACTAAATCACTAATCTTATCAAAGAAAGCAAACTTTTTATATTATAGTGATTTTGATTTATGGGGTACAAGTTCTAAGAACTACCTGAGTAATATGATAGATGCTTTTATTTTATGTTGAGGTTTTAAAAAATCAGTTAAAAACAACTGGTACTTACTATAAACCTTCTTACTTCATAGGGAAAAAAATAATTCCAAATTTTAATTAAGGCTTTGATTTTGAGATTATAACAGTTCATTTAGAAATGACCTTGAATTGTACGTGGACCTTGAATTGTACGTGTTCAGCCGTGACTGACTGTAGAATTCGCCAAACCTCCATACCTGGCTAGCCCAGCACATCCCCGTCGCAGCCTTCCTGATTTAGTGCAGAAGGATGAGGAGTTGCTACCTTTTATTTTTTCTCTACTGTAATCTCCTGCCTGGGACCATAGGTAACTCTCCCCCGCTCCAAAAAAAAAAAAAAATTATGAACTACAAACTTTTAAAAACAAGTAGAATTAGTAACCAAAAGTTATAAACATAGCAGAGCCTTAAAACAAATGTGGTTTTTGCATTTTTGTTTCATGAAGCTTCAATCTACAATCTATATACAAGGATAAGACCATACACTGTTTAAAAGCGGGCATGTTTTCCTTTGTTTACGGTGACGTTTGGAGGTTTAGACTAGTTCACAAACTAGTCTTCACAAGCCTTTCCCCTTCAAAAACTTATTACTGACCCAGACACAAGTACTTCTCACTTTACCACTAGGCTGTTTACATCCACAGTAAGAGAATCTGGGAAGCGTGGTGGGTTGGCAGGAGTGACTTCTAGCCTTCTCTTCCCCTCCCTCCAGGCCTACCTCCGTTCAATCCAGTCTGGGAAAGACAGAGAAACGGGGTTTCACTGCCCACAGGGAAAAATTCCAAAAGACACAGTCATCATCTGTTTTTGCTCGATGAAAGTCAGGGAGTGACCATCACACACCAAACTGTCCACAGCCATTCTCCAGGGACGTCAGGCTCATGTGACTAAGATGAGAACTCTTGGCTCCAGGGTTTTTCGCTTGTTTGTTTATTTGTTTGGATACTGTGGCAATTATGCAACCTACTTTCCCCCTCTCTAATGTATATAAAATCTGTTATCTAGCATTCCATCAGCCAGATGTCTATTAACTAGCAAGGGCGGGGGTTCCATCATATTTATAACTAAGGCTTGCAGGAGCCCTCTGGGGGCGTCCGATTCCTGGAGGGATGATCAAGGAGGAAAAAGATTAAATTACATTCACTGCTATTTTAATATAAATATTCTGTGGTTCTTTGGGCTCTTCAAGATTGGTAAGCCACGTATGGTATATCTTACAATTCTATTAACCAAAATATCTCAAATGGAGAGAGCAAAGCTGGATGTGTTGGGAATACTTTTCACAAATGGCTGTTAGAAGACCATGGAAGACTCCTGGCATTCCACTGGCTGGGAGCAGCTGTCTGGGGTTTGAAAAACACTAGGTCCCAGTGAGGTCGGAGAGGGAGAAAAAGCAAAGACCCACCTCTGTTACAAATGTATGATTATGATCCTGGAGCTCAGACTTCTGTGATGTAGTACTGGTTTAAATGTTAGCCTTTCAAGATCTGGATTTATTATATTAAGTACACTTTCTAATTTACTAGCATATTTCCAGAGCTATAAAACAAAATACTTTGAGTAGTATGAAATTATGGTATCCTTGAATCATCTGCTTTTTAAGCTAGCGAAATATTAAGTATCATTACTGACTATCATTTCAAGAGATAGAAACTTTTGAAACTACTATTATTACACTGAGTTAGGCATGCATGCTGCAAACTTCTTGGCTGTTTTATTTCATAAAATGTCTTAGTAATGGACCTTTTGTAAATCAGTTTAATTGCCCTGCTTACAATACCCATTCTCCTAATCAACTAACTTAAGAGACCTTCAGTGAATATTAATGGCTCAACATGTTGTTCTTTAGAAACAGAAATCTGCTATAAAATAGTACTATACACTCAAATGGTTTGTGCTGAAAAAGGAACCTGGCACTGCTCTCGTGAGTTCTTGTAGCACTCTCCTCTTCCTCTAGCCGAACCTTAGCAACGGAAGTGTCACGGGAGATTATCTTATATAACCCAGGGGCTCTGGGCTTTCTTTTCTGACCTGAAACTGCACATCGACCTTTTGTGCAGGAGGGACAGGAAAGGTAAAGAAGATACACGAGATGTACAAGTAAACATTTTCTACGGAAATCTCCCCAGCTCTCTTTTTTTGCTAAGTGAAACACAAACTGTATGACCTGGTGAAAATGTCAGTAAGAATATTAGTCGAGTCCGGCTGGCGTGGCTCAGTGGTTGAGCGTCCACCTATGAACCAGGAGGTCACTGTTCAATTCCCAGTCAAGGCACATGCCCGGGTTGTGGGCTCGATCCCCAGTAGGGGGTGTGCAGAAGGCAGCCAATCAATGATTCTCATCATTGATGTTTTTATCTCTCTCTCTCTCTTCCTTCCTCTCTGAAATCAATAAAAAATATATTTTTTAAAAGGAGTATTAGCCAAAAAGGAATATTGGCATTTGGACCAAGTTACTCAGTGCAATTACAGAAACAAAACACTTTCATCTTTCAACCCATCCCCTAAATGAGAATACTCCCCTGTTCCCCCCACTCCTTCAGTAGCAAAGGGAGGGCAGAAGGCGGGATGGCAGACGTATGGACTTGGGAAATAGCAGTGGGAGAGCAGGTCTGGTTTGTTCCTCTTTGGTTTCCTATGAAAAGGAAAACTTTGGTCTCTTGTCAAAGAAGGGCTATGTATGTAAGTTTAAGATGATTTAGCTCTTAGACCCTCAGGTGGAAATGGACACTGTCTGACCTTAGCTAGAGGGTCAGTGTGCATATTCACTTTCCTAAGTCAGGTAAAAGCTAACTTTGGCACCGCCCCATATAAACAGAGAACAAGATTCACTCTGCTTACCTGTCTCCGAGAAAAAACAGCCTGACAGCCAAAGGGGGCTCTGTTCTGCACGACACTGTAACCCGCTTGCTTAAATTGGGGCCTCGCCTGTACTGCAAATGGCAGGCACTTCTGTCACTCTGAATCGACTTAATACTTTTACTACTACGAATGTCAAATTAAAGAGCTCCGGAAATGATCTATACTAATTTGGAAGGGAAAATGATTTGATGAAATACATCTCCAAATCCCGGCACCACATGCCTTTGCCAATCCAAAATTTTGTTGCTGGCTGTTCAGCCAGAGTGTAACCCAGGGTCTAAGAGCATTCAAGGGTTTAATGATTTTTTTAAAAAATTATTAATTGAAAGTCTTTTCACAGATCAACTTTATCTTCTTTCAACAATATATAGAGGAACGAAAATAGAAAGTCAACTCTAGAAATACTAGATGAAGCTGAGTATTAAACCTGGGCATGATTCCCATACGATATGTATATTAAAAAAAAAAACCTCAGTCGGCAGAGCCTAGAAAGCGGCCTAAACACTTTTGCGCAGTGTTCTTGTGTTCTGATGTCAGAAGGGATCTAAACAGCCTCTGCTCTAGCAACCTATCTGTAACCCCGAAGAGTTTCCTCCCAACCCTGAGGAATGGGAGTGGGTGGATTAAAAAGTTGTAAAACAGAAGTGACAAATGTGGTGACCTGTCAAGCATACTGGAGGAGGCAGAAGTTATCATTTGACTTACAGCAACTGCTTCCAGAAGGGGCCCATTTAAGCACCGACTCAGGGAGCTCATCCAACAGGCTGAAACAAAAGGGTAACACACAATGAATCTGTTTGTGATCCTGTGACCCACTGAAACAAAAGAGTAACACACAAAGAATCTGTTTGCGATCCCCATTCAGTGATCCACTGTTTTGATTAGCAGACAAAACCCAAATTTTGTGTTGTTGAGTCACCAATACTTGACTTTCAGTACCCTTTTTCACCACTAGTAATAAGTAAGAGGGAAAGTGGTCATTGACCAATTTTATATCAATCACCTAGAAACTAAACAATGTAGAATTTAATTCAAAGTTCAAACGTGTAAAAATGTAGAAGTAGCAATATCTGTCATTTTTTTCTTAACAACAAAAAAATACATAGAAGAAAAATGCATGTGGATTTTGAGGATATTTTTCCTCAAGTACTAACTATTGGGGAGGGGCAAATTATTTAATTACTTATGTATATTGTTCTCTATTGGGCTACCCTATAGTTAAACAGATTAATAAGAAATATCAAAAAATAAACAAATAAACAAAAAAACATTATTCTAACCATTTCCAATGTTTTAGACTGAACAAGTACAACTCTCTTAAGTTGCTTCAACCACAAATATATAAACATTCAATGAAAATTACTGATATGGATGTGTGATTCATAAACTCAGGCACAGGCAGAACTGCAACAATAAATGCCCTGATCTAATACCACCCTATGTCAGGAAAATAAAAGGCATAAGGGAGATATGGTAGTATGGTTGAATATGCAAGTATGCCCTTATGGAATCTATATATGCATATTGATAACAGACTAAAGTCATCAGAAAGTCTTAATAAGAGAAAAACATATAGTCATTAGAATTAAATTGCTAATCTTTGAAATAAAGTACAATATTCAAACTCAGTAAACTGAGGTGGAAAATTGCCAGGACTGTTTATTATTTATACCCTTTACTGAGTTTTGACTTGACCCATAGACTGAAAAATGTCAGTTACATGGGGGTTAACACGGATCCATTGCTCACTGTAGTGATAACTAATATTGAATTATATAAATGTGTTCATTTTGGGTGAGGGACTAGAGTAATCAAGATTCCAAGTGGAGAAACATTTCTTATAATAGACAATACATCCATGTTTGCAATAATCTGTATTATTCTGAATCTGCAGGCTAGCCTTTGTCTCTCTTAAGAACCGATGCCACACTGAATTTGAAAGTTGATTTCTGTGAATCAGCTAACTCTTTTGTAAACTTCTGTTGTAACATGCCCTACTAAGAACATAGCTGCCTTTCCCAGTTGTGATATACTATCTGTGGATAATGACTGTTGGGCATATCTTGGTATATAATAAAAAAAAAAAATGGCTAGTCTGTGCTACATGCAATTGACTTTTTCTTAGGCTTGATAAGTGAGAAAATAGTAAAATAGCAACACACTCTGTTCTCGGTCTGACCTAATTTTCATGCTAACAGATTCTAGCTGAGGAAAACTGAATGTGAAATATTAAAAATGTTTATATGGCTGCAGGATTACCTTTTATATAAACACCTCATGTAAAAATTGTTTCTTCTTTCAGAAAAAAACAACATACTCCCTCCAAGACACAAGATTAAGAAAGAGGGAGGTTGCTCTCATTTGAAAAATATAGGCCACATTTGTCCCAATGTGACGGTCGCTCCGCGCAGTTACTATCAGTCACACAGAGCGCGGGCTGCCTGCATATCCGTGCACAACGCTAATTTGAAAACCCTCTTCCTTGCAAACACCACCACCTAGAATCGAAGCTTTGGAAAACACCATGTGACGGAACAACTATTTCGCTTTACATTCTGCATTACAACTCCCGTACGTGTGATTTCATAGGCGTCATCCTAATGGATGTGATGTCTGTCAGCTGCTCGGTTTTTTTATATAATATTTTTCAAATTTAAGAAATTTGCTTTAGTGATCACGTTGGGCGAATGGCAATCTTCAGTGGGATACCAGCTCCCCTTAATGGTCCCTGCAGACCTGTTGCAGCACACGATGGGGGACCTGAAAACCTTTACTTTGTTTTGGCCGCCTGGACAGCCACCGGGTCCCGCAGGCTCCGTTCCCAGGGCAGCTTCCCACAGATCCACCGCAGCAGGCAGTAGCCGAGGATCTCAAGGTCACTCCGTCTGGACAGGGCTAGAGGAGTCGGCGTCGAGAGAGAAAGATGAGGGATAAGCAGGTTTTGAGAAACGGAGAAGCCGCTGATTTAACGACTACTGATGAAATATGAAAAAGCCAAACGGGCAACGTGTTTTGTTTGTTCAGCTGGAGTAAAACTTAAAACGCCGCGGCGCTTGGCTCCAGCCCACAGACAGGCGGTGACTTGTGGCTGCTGAAAGTAAGGGTCAGTTTCCTCACCTCCTCCAACTTCATCCTTCCTCAGTCTAGCCTGTCACATGAACTTGATCTCCATGGCCTCTGACATGATCCAGACAACCCATAACCTGGCACCAACACTTTCTCAAAGAGCCAAGCAGTAAAACAAAGAAATAAATGTCTGCAGCTAAATTGCTAACATATGTTCCAGGAAGTCCATGGGGTCTGCACTGGTCATGCAGAGACCCTGTGAGCGCAGACTAAACACTGCTGGCCTTTTCTGTTCCACTCACGCGAGCAGCATTTGGAGTTGGAAGAATATGACAAAACTGCCATCTAGTGTGCAGTGTGAAAAACCAGGTCTGTCTGAAGATTTTCCAGTTAATGAAAGTGAAGGATAAATATGCCTTCTGTTTTGGGTACACGGTTCTAAAAATCTTACAAATATTCGTTTTAGATTTAAGCAGAGCTAAACTAAGATTCTGGGTCAAATATCCTGAAGAGAAAATATAAAGATGAGGCAATGGTATGCATGGGAGTGTGGGCGGAGGTGGCCGGAAGTCAATTTTGAAGCCAAACAGAGGCTTTCAGCCTTTTTATATAAAATGCAGTAAAAGAACATGGTTAGGCCACTGCAAATATCACTTATATCAAACTACTAAATGCTGTAGACTAATTCCATCATCATTTTACATCTTAAAAAGTGCCTGATTTAAAGAGATGGACAATGAAACCTAAGAATCATGTCAAAGATAAAAAATATTACTGAAATAATGATGAAAACTTGAATGAAATCTTACAAAATAAACTATTTTAAACCATTCTAACCTGTTATAAAACGACAAGTTGGTATTTACATTTCTACCACTACATGAACGCTCACCTGTGCAGGGATATACACTCTCCTGAGTGTAATTTGCGGCTGTTCAATTTTCTGTAAACAGGTATTCTATTTTATCTTTCATGAAATAAACTCCAAAAAAAAAAATCGCTCGGTCAACTTAGTTTTTAGTTTAAAAAGTTATAATACTAAGAACAATGCTGCTAACACAACACAGCTACTTTTGGTTACTATACGTAAAATTTTATAAAAGCAGAAGACAAGATTAGCTCTCACACACTCTATCTTAACTGCTATTAGAGAACGGGACCATTAAAGGCCCTTCAGTCTAGCAGAATGCTGCAATCCCCTGGGTGCCATTTACTTTCTGCACAAGCTTCAACAATGTCCTAATGCGAGTCCTGGCTCTCGTATTAAAATAAAAACACGGTCTCTACCACACAGTTTTGTAGTGATTTCTTCAGTAATAAATCTCCCATTAATAATGGAATGGTTCCATTTTTACAGATGTGTTCACAAGTCCCTTTTCCATTATGGCAATTCCTGATTACCACCACTTAAAAAATTCACATCCTCTAATTTTTGAAAAATTATATTCTGGCACCTGTTTGGAGGACATAGGCTACACACAAGCGGGCCTCTGAGGAAAAAGAATCAAGAGTTAAAATGGAATGAATTTTCCAGTCACTTTCTCCCACCCTCTGACGGAGGGATTAATTGATCTGAAGCAGCAGTAACGACAAGTCATTTATATTTCTGAAGCCAATCTTTCATAAACTGGTCTCATTTGAAATAGCCCTTTAAGAGTTAACTTTACTTCACTATTACAGTTTGGCCTTACCTAAATAAAATACATTATCACATTTTTCAATGTTTTACTTTTTTTTTTTTGTTGTGATATTATACATAAATAACAATGGTTAGGTAGGTGTTTTACCAGTGTTTCCATTCAGTTTTATAGAAATAAATGTAACATTTAACAACATCCTATAGTTTCTCTTTCCCACCACTAAAGAGTGAGATGAAATACTAAAAGTGTTTCTAAGTACATATCCTTCCTGAAATTCCCTCCCAGAGAAATAAATTGGGAAAACTGATGTGTTTCAGTGAAATTAAAGGCTAAGTTTCTATCAACAATTAGGTCTTCTTTCCATCTACTGTACACAGAAAAGCAATTTTAATATCTGTTAATTAAAAATAAATACTTTAGATGATATGTCAATATGTGTGTAACTAACACAATGAATTGATCATATATCTTTAATCGATTTTAAAATATATCAGACAATAAATGACATGCCAAATAATAATTCCTGAATCTAGGAAATGAATATTTTGATAGTTACTACATATATTCTATTATTTCTTTTGTATTTCAAAAGAATTAAATAAAATGCTGAAAATAAAAACAAGAATTGATTATGTTTGACAAGAACTATTAATGTTGCCGAAACCGGTTTGGCTCAGTGGATAGAGCATCGGCCTGCGGACTGAAAGGTCCCAGGTTCGATTCCGGTCAAGGGCATGTACCTTGGTTACAGGCACATCCCCAGTGGGGGGTGTGCAGGAGGCAGCTGATCGATGTTTCTCTCTCATCCTCACCGATGTTTCTAACTCTCTATCCCTCTCTCTTCCCCTCTGTGAAAAATCAATAAAAATATATTTAAAAAAAATTAAAAAAAAAAAAAAGAACTATTAATGTCTAAGCATAAAAATATTTAATTTGAAAGTTAAAATATATTATGGATTCTTTTGTTTCTGTATAATTTGTATTTCTGTATAATTTACTGTAACATATAGAGTTCTTCAGTTATATTTGATAATTAATTTAATCATTAACAGTATATTTTCACATAGACTTCCTAAAAACAACAAACTATTACTTATCGTGCTATTGGAATGTAACAAAATTTAGTTATTAATGTCTTTCTTCTACACTCTCTTGTTAGTTTCCAAATATAATTTCGCATCTAACTTTTATTTAGCTTATTAATGTGAAGCAATGCAGATGACTCTTTTTGTGAAAGGCCTGTGGTGTTCTCAATGGCTCAACATTTCTAAATTATCAAGTACTGCCTAGAGCCGGGATTGGCAAACTGCGGCTTGCGAGCCACATTCGGCTCTTTGGCCCCTTGAGTGTGGCTCTTCCACAAAATACCACGGCCTGGGCGATTCTATTTTGAAGAAGTGGTATTAGAAGAAGTTTAAGTTGAAAAAATTTGGCTCTCAAAAGAAATTTCAATCGTTGTACTGTTGATATTTGGCTCTGTTGACTAATGAGTTTGCCGACCACTGGCCTAGAGGAACAATGATTGAAAAGTAAGGTACAGGGAGGAACTTGAATTCTATTTCATTAGAAAGCTGATGACAGGAATAGGTGACACTTTAATGTGTCCTTAAAATAAACACAATTGATGTGATTTATGAAGCTGCTACTGTGCCAGACACTCTGACTGCTTTGATATTATCTCATTTAATCACCTTAACAATATAAGGTAAGTATTATTAACCCTGTTGGCAAGTAAGAAAACAGAGGCTCAGGGAGGTTAAATAACTTGCTAAGTATCACAGAGCAATATTTGACACAGCTCTGTACTGAAATCCTTGCAGAATCCAATGTCCATACTCAATCTAATAATTATTTTGCTTCCAACGTTAGTTTTAACATCATTCAAACAACATTACATATACTCCTTCTATAGCTAGGGACTTACTTGAAGTAGGCATTTTAATTCAACCCCCCCCCCCCTCAAAAGGTACACCAATATAAAGACAGTTCTTTTGGCAAGAAATAAACCAGCAGCAAACCCCGAGTTCTAAGCTGTAGCACAACAATTTTTCATGCAACTACCCTTTCAGGATACTATTTCTTTCAAACTACTTCATTCTGAAGAAGAATTGTGTCTAGTTAAAACATTAATTCATAAAGTGTTAAATGGTCCTTCCAAGATGGTACATGAACGGAGGAGTTACCTTAGAGAGCTGGGCCTTATTCTAAAAACAAACTGGAGTGAAATCATCTGGGCCCAATTCATCAAATGGAATGAAAGAGGAATTGAGAGAACAAGAAAAGTGCAAGTGTTAATCCCAAAATGAATCTGATTATTTGCCTAAAGGGTTTTCTGTTTAGTTTTATTTCTTACAGAGAGTACCATTATGAAGTGTGAAGAAAAACAAGTTTAGTAGGAAATAATAAAGTGAACTTGAAAACTTGTGCCTCAAGCAAACAGGGGTTTAAATGCCCCAAATATTCATTTATATGCTCAGAAATGACAATAAGAATGCAGAATGCATCTGAATAAGGTGCTCATCTCGGCAAGGGGCGGGTGACTATCTGCAAAACAAACCTAAACTTTATTTTTATGTTTCTAACTAGTAACCTCTGTTATTCAGGATTTTGTAAATTCGGATATGTAACAAGCTGGAAACTGTTATGGTGGCCACAAATGTTTGCAATTTCAAAAAGAATGACATTGGGACGAAAGAATGCGATATGTGACAATGCAAAGAAAATATTAAACCCTTATTTTTTTCTGTACCTTTTAAATTCTAAGCCTTAGTGTTTTATGAAACACTACAGTGGCGGGCTTAGGGAATGTTACTCAACAGAGCAAAGGTGTAGGTATCTTGCATTTGGTCGATGTGTGTTCTTAACCCAACCAAAGAGTTCAAGACCTATGTCATGACTTCAAAAGTCATGTCGAAATGTCAGAATTGGGTTATGCGTGCAGAAGAAATAGTGTCCTCATTAATGCTTATTGATAGATATATCAACCAAAGACTATTTACAGCAGACACATTTACCTAAAAATAGAAATCAACAGTATTTTTTCTGATTACTAAAAGCTCCAACTGAGCACATCAACAACTTGATGGCTTCCCTTGACATCCTATAATTGAAAATTGGGTTCCTTTTTTGAATTATTGTTTAAGAAGATAAATATCATGTCACCTCCCCAAGTTTGGTAACATGAAAACACATTCTCAGTTTATTTCACATATATTTTGTAAGTTGGAGTGCTAAATTATAGTGAAGTGAAACCATGCAAGAAATAACACAAGACTTGGATTTCATACACGGTAGCAATTGGCAAAAATAAAAAAGTATGTAATATATCTTTCCTTGATACTGAATATATTACACAAACAAACAGCCATTTAAAATGCAATTTAGATATCATATTTTACGGTCATCCATGATGTCAAATTAAAACAGGCATTATACACTCAATGCACAGGTCTGAAGTATTTAAAAAAGCTCAATATGTTAAATGCAGTATATCTCAAGAGAAATTAGGTATTGACTGCATGCCTCAGTGAGTAGAAAAATCTACAAAAATCCATACCACACATTGATCCAAATATTGCTTTTTTAACATTACTAAGAATGTAACAAATTTTAAAATAGTATATTTGACACAGATATAATTCTCTTTAATTATCAGGCAACGAGCCCAAAATATGTCAATGTTTATACATGTTAGTTTTTATGAAGAAAAAAAATTTGATAATAGAAGAGATAAGCCCAACATACATGACTCTAATTTTACACTAAATGAAGCACTTCAGCCACTCAGAAAATACCTTTAAGTCATTCAAGAGAATTGAGTTTGAAAGAGTAACTGCAATTTTTTAAAAACATACAGATATATAGATGTATGATAGTTGCAGAAATAGTTATTTACCCATTCATCTGTCAATCTATCCACCCCACTGTATATATCTCTTTGGTTTGTAATAATACAAGCTACCCTGCTTTTATTTTTATTTTTTTATTTTATTTTTTTTATTTATTTATTTTTTTTCGAAGTCAGTCAAATGTGGTTGTGTGGAGGGATACCCTGCTTTTAAATAAAGTTGAACTAGAAAATGCTTAGGTCAAACTGCTGATCGGCACCTTACACAAACTCCTTAACTATAAAAACCCAATTAATCCACAGAAAAATGAGTTAGCTGTGTTTTACGAATAATCACTATAAAAAGTACAGAGACCAGCGAGTCTGATCAGGTTAACAATCCCTGTTAAATGGTTAATTCACAAATCAGTTTTCACGGTGAAGCCGGAATATTCCCTGGGCCTGACCAGACACAGCTACACCTGACACAGGACAGATGCTTTGACACCTAGAGGTTCCATTTCCCGGTGACAGCTTGTTCTGTTCTTTACGTTTTCCTTTGCATTATCTTTCTAAGTATTTATTTGATCTCGTAGTTGGACTGTGATAGAAAACATTTTTCTGAGATTAAACTGCACAGCGGCTGTACCAAAAGTAAACACATACATATTCATGAATTTGACCTTCTGCATTAACCTACAGGATTTATGGCCATGTTTATTCTGGTTCCTAGATATAACTAAATGGTTATTTCATTTCTAATAAAATCCTAAAGTGAAATGTTTTATTTTGGAAAACTAAATGTAAAATAATTAGAAATGAATTAAAACATAGAGGATATAAAACCCTTTACTTCGTATAGCAGACTAAAACTGCACAGTAAAACTTTAGTAAATATATATATGTGTGTGTGTGTGTGTGTGTGTGTGTATGTTAGCTATGTATGTGTGAACATATGTGTATGTATGTACATAGGTATGCATATATGTCTGTATATTTAGATACAGAAATGCCTAGAAGTTTAGTATAAATTCTATTTTAAATGCATTAAGGGAATATTTTTATAGGAATCCTATGAAACCTATAAAAGTAAATATTCACTCCAGCATATGACTTTCCAGAAAATACCAAAAATATGTAATACAGACTCTTCCCTGAATAGTCTTGCCAGGGAGACAGTGTCTTTCTACCATCATTCTCAGTTCAATATACTCCCCCAAAGCACTACCATGGTGAAATCTACCCAAATAATCACATGTATTATTATTATTGAGTAAAAACCTTAAGCAAACTACAGAATAAAAATTTGTTCAAATCTTTTATGAGGATAGCACAATAAAAGCAATGCCCTAAACTATGGAATAACTGTAGAGGACTTTTAGAATTACCACAGTCCAAACACTGTCCAGATTAACATGTAGCAACTCTTCTTCCCATTCAACCATCACACTGTTTTCTTAGCTGTTTTAATAGCCAAAACCACAATGAATCAAGATCAGAACTATCAGTTGAAATAAGTGGTCCAACCATAAGTTAATATCATCCTATATAATCCTATATAATAAAAGGGTAATATACAAATTGACCGAATGGCGGAACGACTGGCTGCTATGATGCACACTGCCCACCAGGGGGCAGACACTCAATGCAGGAGCTGCCCCTGATGGTCAGTGTGCTCCCACAGGGGGAGTTTTGCTGAGCCAGAAACCGGCTCACAGCTGGCGAGAGCAGCAGAGGTGACAGGAGCCTCTCCTGTCTCTGCAGCAGCGCTAAAGATGTCCGACTGAGGGCTTAGGCTCCCAGAGGGTTCCCGAACTGCAAGAGTGTGCAGGCTGGGCTGAGGAACCCCTCCCACACACACACACACACACACACACACAGTGCACGAATGTTGTGCACTGGGCCTCTAGTCATTAACATAATCAGACCAATGCTTAAGAATCTGTATGATGAATTTCCAGTTATATCACTATCAAAAACGTACTCCCAGATTCCTGAAAATTCACACCAATGAATCTGACAAAAGTAAAGAAGAAAATTCACTGAGAGTAAAAGAACTTCAAATTAAACAAGAACCCACTATCAATGAGCATTTGATTCTTATATTTCTTAATTTAATTAAAACCATGCCCCACTTGTATTTTTGAATGCTCACTGATTCATTAACAATGTAAATGGTGAAAAAATACAGAAGATTTCTCAATTTCTGAGTGATCATTATTTTTCTAACCAAACTACCCTTGAAAAGAAATGTAGTGATTTCTTTCACTCTAATCCAAAGTATAAAAGCTAATTTCCATTTCAGAAAATGTAACCTAGGATTCTTCCTGAAAGAAAGACCATATCTATCCAACACACTTGTCTGACTTTTGCACTGGCCTACCTTAAACTGGGGTGGGTTTTAATTGCCCTGGAAAATGATCAAAACCCCTCTACATTACATGGTCAATGGTCCTTTTAATAGAAAAGGCAATAATATACAGTTGTTTGCACCAACTAAAACTCGTTAGAAAGTCTCAGTTTAGGGTAACAGTTCACCAGTCATTAACAAGTGCAAATGTCTAACTGCCTTTTAGTGACAATGCGGTTCTTTCCAAGCTGTTTATAATTATTTGTATGGCTTAGCAAACTTGAAAATACTTTTATAAACAAAGTTTAAGGACTATAATTTTGAAAGCCAAAGTTTTTCAATAATAACCCTTTTTTTTTTACTAGCATAACATTAGAATTGACTTTTTGTCTTGCTGACAGAGCAACTAAGAAAGTACAGTTGCATTGACCATATTGATTGTGAACAAAGCAACCATCAGTGGGACTCTGCACCATATATTTTCAATATTGACCTCCTATTTCCTTTTCCATGGCTTTCTGGGTCGGCTATTGGATTTGGACTGCAGTGTAATAAACAGCTAAGGTTTAATTAATGGTAAATGAATACAAGACATAGGTTATGACTTTAACTAATTAGGGAATTGTTGAATTAAGTCTGCCCTGGAATGCAAGGCAGTACAATCAATATCCAATAAAAGGACTATGTATGTAATTTACCTGCAAATGTGTTTCCAATACCATCAAAGTGAGTTTAAATAAGTAAGATATATGAAAGGCGACTAGGAGAGATTTCCACAAATTAACACTTTATAGTTTCAGAAGAGATTTTCTTGTTGTTGAGAGGTGGTATCTTCCAACGCTCTGCTAAGGGCACAATGAAAAGCAGGAACAATTCTTCACCAAATTCTTTACCAAATCTGCATTCTTCACTACAGCATGGAAGTTCAGTTGCTGACCTCCAAGTTTAATCTACACAAACTAGTAATCTCCTGCCCAAAGTAAGCATCAAGCTTTGCTTCCTTGACACCCTTGTGCTTTTTTCTCACTTGTCATAGTCTGTATCTACTCTCCCTAGCAGACAAATACTCACTGGTAGACAATATCTCACCAGTGCTCTCAGTCCTCGAAGTGACTACGCAAAGGTCATTTCATGGAGTCTCATTATTCTGTAATTATTCTTGTGAAATAAAAAAAAAAAGAAAAAGAAAAAGAGACTTACCTACTCCCTTGTGGGCATCCAAGCTGGTAAACTCCATTGTCCCATTATGGCCTTTTCTAGGATTTTCCTGATACTGTTTGTGGTTCCCGTTGGGACAATATCTGTAGGCGAGTCCGTAATCTGCAAGGTAAACCTGGAAGACAAATGAACCATGCTTTCATCCTCTGAAAATGTAACCTTTATCATTAAGTCTTAAGAAACTGTTAGGTTAAGAAGTCTTATACCTACATTTGTATTACAATGGTGCCTTAGGATAGAGCAGACACAAATGAGGACCATAACAGCTAACTTTCCAGTTTCAAACCTTACTTCATCACAGGCATATCTTGTTTCTGAGTTGACTTAAGAGTTTTAGTCTTTTTATTTTGCTCCCAAATTCCCTCCCCTCCAGGTGGGCATCTAGACATCATAAACCACAACCTGCCTTTTTATCTGCATTCATGCAGCTTCTGGGGCTCTGCCTTTTCTTGTAACCCCTTGTCTGTAACATAAAACTGTGTCAGAGCAAACAATCTAAATATACAAACCTAACGTTAGAGGAGTTTCCATGAACAGGAAGTGTAAAAACAGCGAACTGATTGTAAGAGGTAATGAACACCAGCATGTTGTATTTAAGAATGGAACGTCAATGCAGTGTTCTGCCATTCAGCCCGATCCATATCATCACTGTAATCTTTGCAAGTCAGTCAGAATTTGTAAGTCAGTCAGAATTGCAAGTAGGGTTTCCAAACAGAATATAAATTGATAAAAGTCAGAAGTCAGTTCAAGTGAATTTTTCTCAGATTACTTTGGAGTGAGAAAGAGGAGGGAGACATAGTTTTACAGATACAGCATATACTGAATAGAAACCGTTGTGACTAGATATTTATTCTGACATGAAGTCAAAATACAGTCGTTCCCAACTATCTGTTACCATGCTCCTCGTATCCCCCAAAGAAAGCAGTTTCAACTTATAAAATGTGTTGTTTCACATATTTCTTTAAAATTTGTGGATTGAGGCAACATTTCATGATGTAGCTACAAGACAATAGAGTATTATAAAACCGGTACTTTAGCTCGCCCTGCGTGGCTCAGTGGTTGAGCGTCGACCCATGAACCAGGAGGTCATAGTTTCCATTCCCGGTCAGGGCACATGCCTGGGTTGTGGGCACGATCCCCATTGTGGGGCAGGCAGGAGGCAGCTGATCAATGATTCTATCTCATCATTGATGTTTCTCTCCTTCTCCCTGCCTCTCTGAAATCAATAAAAATAGATCTAAAAGAAAAAAAATAAATAAAACTTGCATTTAAAAATATATCTATTAAAAGTATCTTTTAGTTTCTGTAAGGTTTTGGTTTCAGGATAGCTTAAGTAGGAGGTATTTTGAACTTCAAAATATATACAGCACAGCGTTTTCTTCATTTGTTGGAGAACATAGGTTGCTAGTGTCTGAAAACATGGTATTTTAGTTTTGTCTCTCGCCCACAGATGCTGTTTCTCTACATGGTCTCAGAAGTAACTGATCCCTCTGCTCTAAGTAACTAGACTTCAGGATCAGATGTGCAACTGGTTGCTTGCTTTCACTATTTATGATGCATTTTTTATCTTTATTTATTTCAAGAACTAAATTGATAGGCTTCACTTTACAAAGTAGATATCCCAGAAATGTACATACTGATACTTTAGAAAAACAGAAATATATATTACACTAGAGTAGTTTACTTAAAAATAAAAAAGAGCCATCAAGAAGCTTTTCATGTAGTCATTAGCCAAAACAATAAGGCCTAAATTAAACTTCATGAAGTACTTAATATACTACATCAGCGCATGCTAAGAGCTTTACATTCCTTGGCCCATGCCATCCTCCACAGAAATCCTGCATGTAGGAAGCATCATCTCCAGCTCACTCATGCAAACTGATGCTTAGTGAGATTATGTGACTTGTGTGGTAAAATGGAGCCAGAGTCTGACTCCAGAGTTTTCACTCTCAGTCACTGTTGGAAGGAAATTGCACTGCACTACACATGCTAAAAAGACAAGAAAGACCTTATTCAAGGCCATTGCAATAGGGGAGATAGATTAAACTCAACTCCGCTGAAACAAAGGTGGGAAAGTTTTTTAAGCTCTGGGCAGGCTAGTGAAAAGTACTGGAGGATATTAGGGGAGGTTGGTCAAAGTGGCTAGGTTACCTATGTTTGTTAATTTGTGCTTAGGCCCTACCCTCCTTCAGAGATTGAAGGGATAGGAGCACAATGTTTCTTAAAGATTGTATTTTAAAGGAATGACACCCAGGACCTTGAGAAAGGACTTTTCTTTGCTGGGAGAGGTGTGTGTGTGTGTGTGTGTGTGTGTGTGTGTGTTATTACTGGTTAAATCTCCCAACTAGTCATTGTTCTGTTCAGATTTTTTTTCTTTCTTTATGATTCAATCTTTTTTAAAAATATATATTTTATTTATTTTTTACAGAGAGGAAGGGAGAGGGACAGTTAGAAACATTGATGAGAGAAACATCGATCAGCTGCCCCCTGCACACACCCGCAACCAAGGCACATGCCCTTGACCAGAAACGAACCTGGGACCCTTCAGTCCGCAAGACGACACTCTATCCACTGAGCCAAACCGGCTACAGCTCATGATTCAATCTTGATAGGTTATATCTTTCGAGGAATTTCTTCTAGGTTATCTAATTTGTTTATATATAATTGTTCATAGTAGTTTCTTACGATACTTATCCGTGTTATCAGTTGTAATGTCTCTTCTCTTATTCCTGACTTCATTTATTTGGGTCTTCTTTTTTTTCTTAGTTTAGCTAAAGGTTTGTCTATTTTGTTTTCAAGAAAACAGTTCAGTTTCATTGATATTTTCTATTATCTTTTTAATCTCCATTTCACTTATTTTCACTCTGAAATTTATTATTTCCTTCCCTTTAATAACATTGTACTTGGTTTGTCCTTTTCCTATGTCCTTTATGTATAAAGTTAGATTGTTTTATTTGAGATCTTTCTTTGTTTTTAATGTAGGAGTTTATTGCTATAAACCTCCCTCTTAGAACTGCTTTGGCTGCATCCCATAAATTTTGAAATGCTGTGTTCATTTCCATTTGTCTGTGGGTATTTCTTGTACTTCCCATTTGATTTCTTCTTTGACATACTGGTTGTTCAGGAGCATGTTGTTTAAGCTCCATATATTTGTGAATATTACAGTTTTCATCTTGTAACTGATTTCAAGTTTCATATCATTGTGGTTAGAAAAGATGCTTGGTATGATTTCAATCCTCTTAAATTTACCAAGACTTGTGCCCTAACAAGATCTATTCTAAAGATTGCTCCATGTGCACCTGAGAAGAATGTGTATTCTATTGTTAGATGGAATGTATTGTATGCCTATCAGGTCCATCAGATTTAACATGCAGTTTAAGTCCAATGTTTTCCCATTGATTTTCTGTCTGAATAATCTATCCATTGTCAAAAGTGGGGTATTGAAGCCCCTGACCATTAATGTATTCCTGTCTATTTTTCCCTTCAGATCTGTTCATATATGATTTATATATTAGGTGCTCCAATATTGGGTGCATAATTGGTGGTCTTAATAGAGCTGTAGGTAGAAGTCAAACAATCACAGAAGGCTATGGAACAAAATAACAAAACAAACATCTATCTATCTTCACCCTACTACATATATTTATTTTTTCAGTTTGTATTTTTATCTACTAGTTTAGCCTATGATTAGAAATATTTATATTTTTATAGGTTCAATGAGAATTAAATTCTCTAAAATTCTCATGAAAGTTTTACTACTAGAATCTATCAATATTTTAAAATGATAGGTTGTAAAGCATTAATAAAAGAAATTTAGGATGACTGCATTTGGTGGGTAGAGATTTGATGTAGAGGAAGTAAAGCCAATAATCTGTACAAAGTGTTGACAAATTATTTTGTCTCAAATTAGGTCAAAGTGAGAATTTCTACAAAGATAACTTCATAGAAATACACAGTATAGAATAGTGTTAGAACTATTCAAAATAAGAAAGAAAAAAAAAAGGCAGGGAAATGTCAAACAAGATAAGGAAGGAAAGAAAGGAAGCAACATTTATTGAGGTTCTAATTATGTGATAATCACTGAGTAAAATACCTTTCACAAATTATTTCATTAAACCTAATCAATCACCCAGCCAGGTAGCATTGGTCTCATTCTACATATGAGAAAGCTGAGCATCTGAGTAGTTAACTTGCCCCAGTCACTGAGCCAGTAAATAGAAGCAGGATTCAAATCCATACCAATAAGACTTCAAAGTCCATTTTCTTTTTTTTTTTAATACAACATACAATTTGGGATTCTGCCCATTGCTGAAATTTTGTTGAAGTAAAATCTAAGTTTAAGCAGGACTTAATCTACAGTAGGGTTGCAGTGTAGGCCCTGTTTTTATATGCCTTTGAGCAATGAATAATTTTTGCATCTTTAGAGGATTGTGAAAAAAGAAAAACATGATGTAACTAAAATATTTACTATCTGGCTCTTTACAGAGAAAGTTAACCAACCTTTAACCTAAAGAAAAACTTGGTTTCAGTTAACTTTTTTTTATATTATCCTTTTTATTTTCTGTGAAATAAAAAATAACTGGTTAATATTTTTTACTTTAAATATAAATACATATAATGTGCTTTAAGTTTTAGAAGCTAGTAGTAGGAAACTCAAGATCACCTACCAGGTAGAAGATTATTTGCATTATAATAAGACTAGGCACAAGAAAATTTAAAATCTAGCTCCCTAATGCATTTTCAATGATTTTCTTTCTAGGCAACTTTTCTGAATTTGGTAACGGTTTCCTTTCTCTATGAGTAAAAGGACAGCCCTTCCTGCTTCCCTTTCCTTACACTGTACTGCCCCTCACATTTCTACATGGTACTCATTTTTTTTTCTCACCTTTCTTAGATATGCTTTCTTCTAAAAAAACAAAAAACAAAAACTTTGTAAGGTAGGTAGAGATGATGTGTGTCATTATCCACATTTAACAGGTGAAAAATAATGTGATATACCCAAATAATGCAAGTTACCAACACTCACCAAGTCCTGCTTCTACAAAGGGTTTTGTTTTAATAAATTTCTTAGCACACCCCCTCCCCCCCCAAAAAAAAAACAACACACACACACACACACACACACACACACACACACACACACACACACAAAAAACACACACACACCTAATCTGAGCTAATGCTTTCATGGACTTTTGATTTTATTATCTTATTACCTAAGGTAGTGTGTCAGCCACTGAGGTGTAATCCCATCAAGAAAGAACTGGCCTATCACCTGTGAGGAGCACAACAAAGTGAAAACCTCCTGAGGCGGGATCATTAGGAATCGCCAGAGCATGTGAGCCAAGGCTACACTCTTCCTGGGCAGCTCCTGTCCGACAATGACCATGGGGCGGGGGAGGGGTGTGTGTGGGAGGGGGGGTGCTGTGTGGCCTATTCTACCTAATCAGAGATTCTTCTTGTGGACATTGGTTCTTCTGCTGCTCCCTGAGGGTTAGCTGAGCTTTGTCAGAACTGCATCATAGTCTGAGCTCTCCCTGCTCAATCCTCCTTGTCCCCTTTCCTTTCCTGGGTGTCATATCAACGCCCCACTCTGAAAGCATCCCTTGTCCAATCCTGCTTCTTGTCCTTTTGCTCTCATAGGTAATATACTTCCTTCCCCAATAAAGCCATTACACTCCTAATTCCGTCTCAGCATCTGTTCCTCTGAGAACTGGACTTGACACAGATGGTCTGTAAATCACAGCCTTGATTAAAAGCGCTACACACACAAAAAGATGAAAACAAAGTTGTTTTTGATGACCGTGAAAAATACAACTTTCCTATACTAAACAAGCCTGCCTCAAATACAACATCCTGTTTATCTACATGTGCCCCCATGTATGCCTCACTTCGTGTTCTGCACTTAAACCTTTACTCCCCATCTCCTTTGCTTCCTAATGTTGTAGGCGCTTACATTGCTTTAACTTTCCAAACGGATGGGTGACACTAGCAATGGAAGAACACCGGTGATGGCGCTTTGAAGGGAAGTGCATGGGAAGGGCTGTTGTCTTCAATTTGGCCACCCAGGTGCTCTCCTCTACTTCCTACCACACCTTCTGGACTCACAGTTTACTCCCTGGATTCACCACTGATGAATGCTAGGGAATAGATCCCTTTCACCAACAGGCAGCTGACTGGGTTTTCATTTGTGTCCACATGGATTTACTATTTTAAAATGCACGAAGTTATTCTACTTTTATTTATGTCTTGGACCCACATTTACAAGCTGTAAGTTCCTAGTGAACAAAAGGAAGGATAATGTTATATAACTTGTTTGTATTCACCAACAGCACCCACTCTAAGGTCTTGTGCACAGCAGGCTTAAATAAATTTCCATTGATTAGACTTGATGGTAATAATTGGACAAACTGATGTAAATTCTTTTCAATAGACAGCTGAGTGCCAAGCATGATAAACTATTGACAACTGTAATTAAAAAAAAAGAAAAATGAATGCATATTATTTTGAATATAGTTGTGAACTGAACAACACTGGCTTGAACTGCATAGATTTTTTTTTTCAATAAATACCATAAATGTATTTTCTCTTAATGTGAGAATGTGATTTCCTTAATCACATTTTCTTTTATCTGGCTTAGTTTATTGTAAGAGGACAGTACATAATACATATAACATACAAAATACATGTTAATCAACAGTGGGCTATTGTTTTGAAGAAGTCAAGTCATATGTAGCTTTTCGGCTGTGCAGAAGTGGGGGCGGGGCTGTCTGTGCCCTCACATTGTTCAAGGGTCAACTGTACTTGCTATGTGAAAGCATCAAATGCTTCACAGAAGTGTAATTGTTTAACCCTCATGACCCTAAGACTAAACTATTTTAAGATACCTTGAGGATGAAAAAATAGGATGAGGTTAGGTGCTCTGTACAAAACAAACTTACAGTAATTGGCAAAGTTGAGATTTGAACCTCAATCAGTCTGACCAGAAGGCTGAGCATTTTCCCACATACAGGAAGGGAGATGGCATAACCACATCTACAAGTCTAGAGGTAACATGTACTCTGACAAAAATATATTAGATTTACATTTAATAGTATTTTAGAGCAAGGAGAGGGTATTTTGAATTGGGGAACTCAGAGAAAAGAAAGTTGAGCCTTGAAAAACCCTATATAATAAAAGCCTAATATGCAAATCGACCTGGCGAGCGGGCGGTGCCAGGTCAGCTAAGACGGGTGCCAGTCAGCAGAGGGAGGGGACGGCGATCAGGGGCAGCAGTGACTGGCAGCAGTGGTGGTGAGGCGGGGGCCGGAGCTGCCCCCTGGTGGTCAGTGCGCTCTCACAGGGCTCACGGCTGGCAAGCACAGCGGCGGTGGCAGGAGCCTCTCCCGCCTCTGTGGCAGTGCTGAGGATGTCCGATTGCAGCTTAGGCCAGCTCCCGTAAGCCAATAGTTGGACATTCTCCCAGGGTTCCCGGACTGCGAGAGGGAACAGGCCGGGCTGAGGGACACCCCCCGGGGCCCCCACCCACCTCCCCTCGCCAAGAGCAGGAATTTTCGTGCATCAGGCCTCTAGTACCTAATATTTCCACAAATGGAATCAGGGAAGAAGAAATAATGCAAGAAGGAAAGCCAGGGTATAGGTCAGCATGTGCTGGGAGTGGAGAGCTTATTGGAACACAACACCAGAGAGAAAAACTGGTTAGCATTAGTTTATAGAAAGCTTTGAAACCCCACCAAGAAACGGGGTATGACTGTTGTGTGCAAACAGAAGTTCCCAAAGGTATTTTGCAAGTAATAGTATTATCAGCACTGGCAGCAGCATAATGAGGCAACGGAAGCAGAGAGTGCATTTAGAGGAATATAATCATAGTCCATGAAAGAGGTATGGGAGGATTCACTGTGGATGGAAAAAGTAAAGAACTCCTTCCCATCAGGAATCAAATGACCAGGAATCCTAAGCACCAAGCAGCCACACTGACTCAGATGGAAGCATTTCTCAACATATGATACGATGGCCACGAACATGTCAGCTGGAGAATGGCGCAAGAGATTCTGACACTGGAGAAGAAAGAAGGCGCTAATGTGAACAAACGTCACTGCCCATCGGTAATGTCATTACTATGTTACCTCCACTTTGCAAATTCACATTAGAGAAGAAATATGTGTATATATTGTCCCAAAATGTGATTCACTTTTCAAGGACTTAATATTTTTGTGTACAATCTAATACCTTAGCATAATCTAGAATATTTAATATAAATAAATCCTTTTCATTAGCATAACCTGTTCTAGCAAGAAATGTGTCAGTTAAGCTCTCATTGTCAGAGACTGATGGAAATTATACTACTGGGGAGACAGTCACTACTCATGACTCTGTTTTAATGACAATTTAGAAAACACTTTAAAAACTCCAGAAGAACATATAGAGGTACTCAGCAACTGTAGAGGCTCTTATACAAGAAGGCCAGCATTTATCTTACTTGAATATGGTATAATATTTTCCTATTCTATCAACAAGATACTGTAATGTGAAAATCTTCACAATAAACTAAATGCTTACTGACTAACGAAAATCACCATATGCCAAAAGGAGAAAGAAGCATGAAATGAGTAAGCAGCATGTTCACGAAAATCATGCATATCTGTTATAAAACCTGCATGTAGCCTCATAGATACTACTATGTTTTGATATAAATCTGTGCTTCCTATTATTTATATTACTAGAGGCCCAGTGCATGAAATTTGTGCATGGGTAGGGTCCCTAAGCCTGGCTGGCGATTAGGGCCGATCAGGTTCCCTGCCTCCTGGCCTCCTCCTTCCCTCGCTCCCTCAGCACCCCTGCCACCGCTGCCGCTGATCACCTGCCATGTTCCACGCCGCCCCCTGGTGGTCAGCTCATGTCATAGTGAGCGATCGAACTCCCAGCCAATCTCCCAAGGGAACAATTTGCATATTAGCCTTTTATTATATAGGATATAGTACTTCCTTGCTTCTACGCAACATCCCTACCTTGTTTCTGCCAGTAAAATAATGCTACAAATGATACATGTACGTTACCACTATTCAGCCTAGACAAAAAATACAACTTTTAAAACTTGCCAGCTTACTTTTCAAACATGATGTTTATTAGAATAAACACAAAGATATGTTTTTCAAAAACATAGTCTGACCTTATCTTTTAGTGAGCGGTAAAAACCCTGCAATGTCTGGTTAATGATAGATGTGACATGTTCTTATACTTAAAATATCTGCTTCATAATGTTGGGTTTTTCTTTCTTCTAGTTCTCATAACCACTCATACTTCAAATTTGGAATTTTATCATCTTATTTATATTTACTTTCAGAGAGAGAGAGAGAGGAGAGAGAATAAAAGACATGCCCCTGAGGTTATATGGAGAAGAGGCAGAAAAGCTGTATCTCTTACAAATCATTATCTGTCCATCTACTGCTCCATCAGGCCCAAGTATATGATCCCTTAAATGGTACCATACACTCAAGCATCATAACAACATACTGAGGTATATTTAGCAGTGTTTGAAATGATATTAGCATTTTTATTCCAAGACTTGCTTTTCTACTCCAACCTGGTTCTTTCAGCAACATATGGAGGCCTATTTGATCAACTAGGGCTGTGACTTAATATACTTTGATGACTTTAGGTTGAAATTCCCTCAATAATTCAGAGGCTCAGAATTGCTCCTTTACTAAAAATGCGTTCACCTATAAAAGAAAACCT
Source organism: Eptesicus fuscus (assembly GCF_027574615.1). Classification (NCBI taxonomy): domain Eukaryota; kingdom Metazoa; phylum Chordata; class Mammalia; order Chiroptera; family Vespertilionidae; genus Eptesicus; species Eptesicus fuscus. The sequence continues at coordinate 32,763,150 of NC_072488.1, read as the reverse complement.
TTCCAATTATAGTCTATTTCCAATTTGTCCTTTTGACACAAGTTCTCAAGGATTATACAAAAGAACCTCTCTTTATAATTTCTAGTGTGATATCAAAGCATGTAACTTGTGTCTGTCCTTCAACAAATAGGCAATGGAAGAGGCTAATCTGAATTGCATCCAATTTATGGCCTCCCTCTTTGTCTAAATCAAATCTGAACTTGAGACTTCAACATGTCAGAAGCATTCTCAGAGCATGGTACATCTGTAAACAGCAGATACTCACAGAATGTTAGCTGATATAATCTGTCATTGCTATAATATTATAAAAACATTCACCACATATAAGCTGTGTCTACATAAACACAGCCATCCAACCCTCAAAACAGCTCCCTGTTCTACATTAACTACAACTCTATTGTCTTCAAAGACAGTATTTGAGGTTGCCAGCAATGAGGCCATTCTTAACGCAGAGACCCTAAACAGGGGTACCTCTTAACCCATCCAATGTATACAACCCAATGAGTATATTCAGAAATGCCATTTTCCCATTCTAACTGGTAAAAGGAAGAAAAAAACCTATATGTAGCCTTCTGTGGGTCAGGATGCTCAAATATTTTGGTTATAAACAGTTCTTTGGTGGATGTCTATGATCAAACTTCATTCCTGGACAGAACTTCAATTATTAAGTCTAATTCAATACCATTTTCTTAACAAATAATCAGAACATCATGTCTTTTCTCCATAAATCCAAATACTTGCTGAGGAGCCCAATAAAATATCCTACTGTCATAAGTCTAACAATTATAAAAAATATTATTTTTCTATCTATTACTTACTGTTTACTATGTGCTTGATATTGGTCTAAGAATCTCACATGTTTAAATCATTTGATCTTTAAAATATCTCTTTGATGTACTATTATCCTTATTTTTAGACGTGGACGTGGAAGAACTGAGAGGTAAATAATAAGGCTAAGAACAAAGAGCTAACAAGAGGCAGAGCCAGAACTCTGAGCCAGGGTGTCTGATTCCAGAGCTTCTGGCCTTAAAACTATGCTACACTGAATAATCCCCAACATAATTGAAAGTTATGCAAATAGTCACCATCTTCTATCAAATGTTTTGCCTGGGATTAAGGGAAGGTAAATACCCCTCTTTTTATATCTTCCTTCCTACCTTGAACAAGACCATTTAGCTCCAGAATAAAAAAGTAGACAGTATCATAAAGCGGAGGTCCCACCACACATTTAAGAACTAACTGCTTGCCGAAACCGGTTTGGCTCAGTGGATAGAGCGTCGGTCTGCGGACTGGAAGGTCCCAGGTTCGATTCCGGTCAAGGGCATGTACATTGGTTGTGGGCACATCCCCTGGTGGGGGTGTGCAGGAGGCAGCTGGTCAATGTCTCTCTCTCATCGATGTTTCTAGCTCTCTATCCCTCTCCCTTCCTCTCTGTGAAAAATCAATAAAATATATTAAAAAAAAAAAAAGAACTAACTGCTTGAGGCATATGGATCTGGTGATGGTGGGGGTGGAGTGTTGGGGGTCTGGAGAGTTTGAGAAAAAAAGAGAGAGAACTCATGGACAACAGTGTGGTGACTGCAGGGGGAAGGGATGGAGGTGGAAGAGGGCATGGAGGAGATAAGTGGTGATGAAAAATATAAATTTTTAAAAAATAAGAGAGACTTACATTTTACAAAACAGGGAGGGGCCTAACTGGTTGAAGATCCTATGTGTAAGAACAAATCACGTTAAAAACATGAACTGATTTGGCCTTGCCTGGACTGGCCCCAGAGAAAATAAGAGAGAATACTTCTTTCTGCCCTCTGTTCTGACTTTCCCCTTTCCTTTTTCTTCCCCTATTCTGGTGCCCAAAGTTCATACATGGCCAAAATACACTGGTATTCATGCTAAGGTGTTAACAGCTTACATGGAACAGAACATCATCCTGAGATTTTTATTAACATTTTTTGGAAAATGTATTATCCAACTTCCAATCAAAGGTTTATATCTAAGTCCCTGAATTAGTTTGGCAGGACAGCTATAACAAAGTCCCACAAACTAGATGACTTAAACAATACAAACTTATTGTCTCCTAGTTCTGGGGCTAGAAGACTAAAACCAAGGTGTAGGAGGGCCGGTGGCTGCTGTTGGCTGTGAGGGAGGACCTGCCCATGCCTCTCTCCTACGCTTCTGGTAGTCTCAGCTCCTCGGCTTGAAGAAGCCATTCTCTGTCTCTTCGCATAGTCTTTCCTCTCTGATGTCTCCCCTTTTATAAGAAAGACAATCATGAGATGACTTTTCCCTAGTCATCTTATCTTAACTCAAAAAGATCCTACTTCCATATGTTTACATTCACAGATACCAGGGGTTGGGACTTCAGCATCTCTTGAGGGGACACACTTCCACCAACAGGAGTCTCCATTCTCCGTTTCTCTTTGGGAATAGGCTGACAGATCTCCATCTATAAGGAAACACTCATAATGGCTATATGAAGCAGTAAAGATCTCTTGACACAGTTGGATAGATTTCTCCCAACAGGAATTTAAGAAGTCTACAAATGGCTTATTTGCTGAACTTGGCTATACCTGTTGGGCTTTACCTGTTATTCCTGAACACTGAGTAGTAAATTCATTTATGCATTAACCTACCCAGTTTCTCATTACTTATTTATTGAGTGCTTATTATGTGCATGTTCTGTGCCAGCTGCTGGATGCACATCAGTGAATCAGACACAATCCCTGTTTCCCTGTTTATAAGACTAGAAACTTCTCCTCTTGATGGACATTTACTAAAAAAAAAATCACACCTCGTTCTGAACCAATTGCTTCGTAAGTCAGATTTGTGGCTAACAACTGGTTTTATCCAGGAAGTCAGAGGCAATGAAAGCTAAAGGGAGCCAAAGAGATCACACGATATAGGCTATTCAATTACTGCAAGTTGTGGCAGGGAATCTACTACAATATGTAATTTTTTAAAAAGAGGAAAAGAGAGCTTAAGTACAATTAGAATAGAAATTGTATTCCCTTTTTCTCTTGAATTTTAGAGCAAAGAAGAAAGTGGAAGAAATAAAACTTTATTTGATAACTAGAGGCCCGAAGCATGAAATTCGTGCAAGGGACTCAGCCCTAGCAGCCGCGGAGGCTTGCCTCTGCCCTTGCAGCCCCAGCTTCATCTGGAAGGTCGTCTGGAAGGACATCCAGAAGGCCATTTGGCTGTCCAGTCTGATTAGCATATTATGCTTTTGTTATTATAGATTAGGAATGATGTAATTTTGTTAAGTGTGGTTAATGGCATTGTTATAATATGATGAACTGTCCTTGTTCTTCAGAAATGCAATAAATATTTAAGTATTTGGAAGCAAAATTTCTTGATATCTATAATTTATTTTAAAATTTTCAGCCAAAAATATAGATAAAACAAAATTTCAAAACCTTAATTTTTAAGTCAAAGTGATGGGTATATGGAATCCTCTATTACTGGGAATATTTTTTAAAATTAAAAAAAAAAAAGGTATCCGCCTAGAGGCAAAATTACATACTTAACAAATTCTCACCTGTCTCAGAGTCTCAGTCCTGGCAAGTAAGCTTCACAAAATACTAATTTTGAATATGGAGAACATAGCTTCTAAATTTTTATGAGGTTGTTTTCTTCAATATTTTTTACTCATCATCATTCTCCAATAAGACTTAGTAATCCACATTCATATAGATGTCATTTACATAGTATTTTGAAATGAGAATTTTAAAAATATGGATCTAATCTGATTTAAAATCAGGCATCATAATATACACATGTTAAGAATAAATTCTGATAACAGGAACACTATTAAGTATCAGATAACAGAGTTAAAAATGGTAGTATTAACACATTATAGAATATGTGATGGAAATAAAATTTGGGGATGACTTTATTTTCATTTGACACATAATACTGAAAGAATCCCAAAATAGTAAGTGACAGAATTGATCTATGAATACCACATACATACAAGTTATTAAATTTCAAAAACAACAAATTCATATGACAAATAATTATACTGAAACAAATAATCCAGCAAAAGTGTATATTTTAAATAATATTAAACTCAAAAAAAATGTTTAAAGTTCAAGTAACTAAAATCATATGAACAAATTTCATTATCTCTTTACTCAACTAAATAATACAGCAGAACCTCACTACAAAGAACATAACACGCATGCTCTATGTGACTACATACACCACCATGTGATTTAATCCAGAGTATAACCCTATCCACCTGATACCACATAAATTTAATAGCAGTACCAGCTGTGCCATCTAGTAATAGTATGGTATCACACCAAGCTAAGACATATAACAGTCCTCTGGAGATAATGAAATACGGACATATGTTACAGGACTAAATTTCATGCGTGTTCAACAAAGAAAAGGTTATCTCTAAATGGCAAACACATCTTGTACACATATCATGCAAAGTTCTTACAAACACATTCACACTCCATCTTACAAGTAACTGTGATTGATAAATGGATTGTGTTAGAATTCCCTCTAGCAAACAGTGAACAAGCAGCTTTAATGAGGCTTATGACCCTACCCTGCGGATATCCTAGGGAATCTGAAAGTGAGTATTTGCCGCAAGACACAGGTCAGTTGCTATGATTCCTGCTCCCAGAACATTAAAATTTGCTTAAATTTAAACACTTGAACTTCTTTAGCTATGCAACAACAGGCAAGACACCTGGGAAACATTATTAGAAACATTACCTTCTGCAATGAACTTGAAAAACACATTTTCAAACCTATACGTTCATGTGGACCAATGTCATCCCAATAAATTTAATAAATAAAATAAAAAATAAAACTAAAAAACAAACAAACAGGTTTTCAGAGAATCACAGAATTTTAGGACTAGAAGGAACTTTTGAGACCACCTAGTCAAAGCCCCACATATTATACACTAGAAAGCCGAAGTCCACACAGGTTAAATCATTTGCTGAGGGCTGCAATTCTCTCAGTGTCAGAACTGGGCTAAACCGGGTCTCTTGATTGTCAGTCCAGCATAACCCTAAGTCATGACAGGCTTCCGAAGGCCTATTTATCACTCCTGATACTGATGTGGAAAACTGTCCTCCTCTACCTGTGAGGCCTCCTCTTCAACTGAGCGGGCGGTTTGGAGGACAGAAACACATGGAGCATGGGCGCGCTGAACAATCAAGGTATTCCCTCATGTAATGTTCACTTAAATATTCAACTACATTTTTTATAGACTCATTTTTAATATAGTGGCTACTAGCCACATGGAGTTCTTAAAATTTAAATTAATTAAAATTCAACTTTTCCCCTATGTTTTCTTCTAGTTTTATATTTCAGGTCTTACATTTAAGTCTTTAATCCATTTTGGATTAATTTCTGTGTATAGTGTGAGATAAAAGTCCAATTTCATTCTTTTGCATGTAGACATCCAGCTTTCCCAACACCATTTTTTGAAGAGACTGTCCTTTTCCTGTTGGTGCCCTGGTCAAAGATTACTTGATCATGTATGCCTGGGTTTATTTCTGAGCTCTCTACTCTGTTCCATTGGACTGTTTTGTTTTGTTTTTATGCCAATAGCATAGTGTTTTAATTACTCTAGCATTGTAATATAGTTTGAAATCAGGAACTATAATGTCCCCAGCTTTGTTCTTTCTCAAGATTGCTCTGACTATTCAGGGTCTTTTGTAGTTCCATACAAACTCTAAGATGGTATTTTCTATTTCTATGAAAAAATGACATTGAAATTTTGATAGAGATTGCACTGAATCTGTAAATTGCTTTGGGTAGTAAGGATATTTTAACGATATTAACTCTTCCAATTCACAAACACAGGTCTTAGCAATGATTTTTTGCATATACACCAAAAGCACAGGCAACAGACCCAAAACAAACAAGAGTACCTCAAACTAAAAAGATTCTATACAGCCAAGAAAACCATCAACAACATAACAAGGCAACCTATGGGATGGAACAAAATATTTGCAAACCATGTATCTGATAAGGAGTTAATATCCAAAATATATAAGAACTCATTAACAACAACAAAAACAAACCCAACTAACCCTATGTCTCCATAGTTTTGCCTTTTCCAAAATGTTATGTAATTGGAATTATACAGATTTTCACTTAATAATATGCATTACTTAAGGTTCCTCCATGCCTGTTCATGTCTTGCTCATTTCTTTTTAATATTGAGTAATACTGCCCTATCCAGATATGCTACAATTTATCTATTCACCTATTAAAGGACATCTTTGTTGCTTTAAGTTTTGACAATTACAAAGAAAGCTGCTATATACACCTATGGGTAGGTTTTTGTGTGGTTTTACGTTTTCAACTCCTTCAGGAAAATCGCAAAGAGTATAACTGCTAAATCAAATATTAAGAATATGTTCAATTTGTAAAACTACCAAATGATCCTCCACAGTGGTCATACCATTTTGCATTCCCAACACCAATGAATAAGAGTTCCTGTTGCTCCACGTTCTAGCCAGCATTTGGTGGTGTACCCACAATTCAAATGCTTAATGGCCACATGTTTACATGTGGCTAATGGCTACTGCACTGGACAATAATATACAGAATATGTCCATCATCACAGAAAGTTCTACTGGAAATGCTGCTCTATTGAAAGCTTAATTGTTTGCACACAAGAGGGGCTAATGTGACAGTTTTTTATTTTTTCTCTACATAAAACCCATCTCTGCTCCCACTGGATACTGATGGGTCTTTGTATTTGCTCAGGTCAAATTCCTGTTCAGCCACTTGTGAACTAGTTGCCCATTAGCAAATTATTTAACCCTCTGAGTCTCAATTTCCTCATCCTAATCACTTATTAGTTTAGTGCATTAAAAGTTAGATAAGCAAGGTTAAGATAAATTACAACATTCATCATGTTAAGTCCTCATCTGTAAACCCATCTGGATTAGGAGTTGTGTGTTTTTTTTTAATATCTCAGTATGGCACTTTGAGGACTCTTTATGAAAGCAAAGTTTAATATTGTATTTACCCGATCTGGATTTTTGTAACCCAAGAGTAGATTTGCTGCTTTTATGTCACCATGAACATACTCATTTTCATGTATATATTCCAGTACATCCAACTGTGAAAAGAAATAAATAAGGTTATACTAATGTCTATTTATAACTCATGATCAACTTGAAGATTTTGAGTTTAGAGTAACATTTACTTTTATTTTTTTCATATTAATCATGACAGTGACATGCTTTGCAATCATTTACTTATCTTCTCTAAAGTATCACATGTACTGGCTACTCATCCTGAGAAAAGTTAAGTAAAATGGCCCACTAGTATCAAGTGTTTTAATGGAAACTCTAATTAAAGAACACCAAGATTCAACAATGCCTGTGCTCCTAGCAGCCCGGTGGCCAAGTCACACTGTGCCAAGAGCAAAAACACAATAAGATCAGAGATCTAAACTGAAATAATCCTGAAGCCCACTCAGCAATTCCTTTCTCAAGGAATAATTATAAATCAAGTGTTGGGGACCCCAGAACAGAACACCTTGTCCATCAGCACAGAGAAAGGCATTCTCCCTCTGTATAGAAATAGGATAAACCTTGGTTTCATCTTTGAATCCCTTGAGCCTTGCACGTTACTTACACTCAATAAACATTTGCTGGCTGGGTAGATGGGTGAATGGACAAATGGGAAAATTAGTGAGTTCTATTTGCCACATCCCAACCTGGCACCAGTATTTTCATTCTATTTAAAATGGAAATAAATAAAATGGGGCTTAGGCAAACCGAACACAAACAAGATAAGACAAATATGTGGTATAAACAAAATGTGTGCATGGGTGCTATTAAGATTTCATTGCTCCTTATTTGGCAAAGTATGTATTATTCATTGCCATACTAATTACTGCCACCATCCCAAACTCATAATAAAAACTGTATAGCACCCCCATACCATCACATTTAGTATGGGAAATAATATAATCTGCTATAGTTTGCATTATTATAAATATAACTGACAAAAGAGATGTTATTCTTATAGGAATGCAAGCTTGTTCTGGTATGTAAAACAAAGCTGTGTGGGGAAAATCAGATGGTAGAACCAATGTCTAATCGAATCTGTAGTGCCAAACACAGCACACTCTGTTACTTACAGAGCCCACCACTATCAATTTCACCAAAATAGCCCCTTACTCTCTATAACTGACATTTCTAGAGCAATAATCCTTCCTCCCCTGATAATTCCACAAAGGGCAACACTTTGTAACAAGCAAATAATCTGAAAATAGAGCCGTGTAAAAGAACTCATTCCTTCTTACCATCCGAACACCTAGCTGCAGGACAACTGACTTTCTGAAAGTACCATTCTGGTCAGAGATCTTCTGTAAATCCGTTCCTAGTCTTTCCATTACCATAAATCTGTAACTGTAAGAGGAAGATGTCAAAAAGAGATCTTAAGATGGCAATTCCTGAAACTTTCTATTTATGAACTGAAAAAAGAAAAAGTATACCCAATCTAACAATAGAGAACAATGCAATATAACCATTAGAGAACGAATGTACATTAATAATGCTGTTCTGCCGAAACCGGTTTGGCTCAGTGGATAGAGCGTAGGTCTGCAGACTGAAAGGTCCCAGGTTCGATTCCGGTCAAGGGCATGTACATTGGTTGCGGGCACAACCCCGGTAGGGGGTGTGCAAGAGGCAGCTGGTCGATGTTTCTCTCTCATCGATGTTTCTAGCTCTCTGTCCCTCTCCTTTCCTCTCTGTAAAAAATCAATAAAATATATTTAAAAAAAATAATGCTGTTCTTTTGCAGAAAGATGTTATTTAGTATTTTACTTTGCAGTTAGTTTCCTAGAAGAGAATGCTGTGCTTAGACCACACTGTCTTAGATCAGCGGTCGCCAAGCTTTCCAACCTCACGGACCACCAGGGGTCCATGGACCACTGGTTGGCAACCGCTGTCTTAGATCACAGGGGGGAAAAAATCTTTCTATATTAAATAGTCCTGAATTTAGTTCATTTTGACTCCATTACCTTCTCGCCATAAAGCCTTGAACAAATTACTTGTCCATACAGAAAATGTTATTTATATTTGGTTGTGACCTTATAAAAGCATGTGTACTGTCTCTATCCATTTAGAAACATGCCTTTCCTTAAATGCACTTTTTCCTTCCTTCCTGTTTGGCACCTCTACCCCTTCTTTCCTTCCCTTCACTTACACACCCACAGAGGACCCTATTCTATATCTATCTATGTGTACACACATAAGCACAGACATATAGAAACTTGTCTTCATTTTACAAAAATGCAATCTTATTATATGCACTCTTCTACATCATACGTTTTTCAGTAGGATCTCACTGAAATCCTTCCAAGTCAATGGGTATAGCTCTGACTGACTGACTTCAGGAGCTGTACAATATTGCATGATAGGGATGTACCATGCTTAGCCATTCAGTCTCTTTTTGGCAGCCGTTTATTTTCTTACAAGATTATTGTTTGTTCATTTTGTTTTCATTTAAAGTATTTAAAGACCATCTGAGCAAAGCATTGACCTCTGAGCCTATTTTTTCACCTAAGAAAAAAGTATCACCTATTTTAAAAGGCCGTTGAAAGGCCAAAATGGGTACCTAACAAATGAGAGCATTTCTTTGTTTCTTTTAATATTACTATTAGTGATTTATATGTGATTAGCTATATTTGGTGGTTTAAAAAATATTTCTAAAAATTGTTTTGCCTCTCCTCAAGAGATAGAGCTTCATTAATTCTCTCTTGAGAATGGGCAACTTTTAGTGACTTGTTCCTACCGAAGAGAATACAGTAGAAACGATAGGCTATCACTTCTCACATTTGATTATAAAAAGACTGGCTTTCTTCTTGGATGTATGCTCCTGTATGTGTGTGCGCCTCCCTCCCTCCTTTGAGTTACGTGGTCTAGGGGAAGCCAGCTGCCATGTCTTTGAAATACCAATGGGGAGACCTGCATGGAGAGGATCTGAGGCCTGCCAACAATGACATGAGTGAATTTAGAAGCAGATCTTCTTAGGCCTGCCAACAGCCACATAACTGGATTTAAAGCAGAACCTTGAGATGACTGCAGCCCAACAGACAGCTGACGACATCCTCATATGAAGTCCTAAGCTAGAACCATTCAGATAAGGCAATTGTAGATAACTAGTGCCCAGGTGCACAGATTCATGCACATTGACAGGAAATTAATTAGAAGGTGGCCGGCAGGACGGGACTGGGCGAGATGGGCCAGACACACCCTGGAGCCAACCTCCCACAGTCCCTCCCTGACCAGCAGCACCTGGGGTAGCACCATGGCTCGAAGGGCATCTGAGAAGTGAGCAGGATCCCTCCAGCAGGTGGGGTCCCTTGGCCTGGCCTGCGGGGATCAGGCCAAAACCGGCTCTCCGACATCCCCCGAGGGGTCCCGGATTGCAAGAGGGCAGTTCTCGGGTGACGCACCCCAGAATCAGGCTCCCTCCTCTCTGGTTCTGGGGTGCATCATCCGAGAACTGCTGCTGCCAAGACACTGCACTTGGTAGCTCCTGCATTGAGCGTCTGCCCCCTGGTGATCAGTACATGTCATAGCTACCAGCCGGAGCATCTGCTCCCTGGTCATTGCACATCATAACTGCTGGTTGGACGGTTGCTTAGCCTTTTATATATATATATAGATGGGCCCACAGAAATTAAGATAATATTAGTTTGCCCATCCAGTGTGGCTCAGCATCAACCTATGAACCAGGAAGTCACGGTTCAATTCCTGGTCAGGGTACATGCCCAGGTTGCAGGCTTGATCCCTGAGCGGGAGGGGCATGCAGGAGGCAGCTGATCTATGATTCTCTTTGATCATTAATGTTTCTATCTCTCTCTCCCTCTCATTCCGCACTGAAATCAATAAAAAATATTTTTTTTTAAAAAGAGATAATATCAGTTTGTTGTTAAAAAACAGCACAGTTTGGGTAATTTTTTATATAGCAACAGATAATTGGCCACATTAGTAATAGTGATTGGACAATATTTGATTACTAGAGACCTGGTGCACGAAATTGGTGCACTGGGGGAGGTGTTTCTCAGCCCAGCCTACACCCTCTCGCAGTCTGGGAGCCAGCCCTTGGGGGATGTCCAACTGATGGCTTAGGAACACTTCTCGCGCAGGCCTAAGCCGTCAGTTGGACATCCTTAGTGCTGCCGCGGAGGCGGGAGAGGCTCCCGCCATTGCTACTGTACTCACCAGCCGGGAGCCTGGCTTCTAGCTGAGCGGGCACTCCCCCGGTGGGAGTGCACTGACCACCAGGGGGCAGGTCCTACACTGAGCGCATCATTGCAACTGGTCGTTCTGCCGTTCGGTCGATTTGCATGTTAGCCTTTTATTATATAGAATAATAATTCCATTTTACCTTCTTCCCTTGAATTCAGTAAGACCAGATCCATAAAACACAGGAATTCCTAAATAATCAAGTTGTTTGCATTCTATCCATTTTTTTACTGCAAAGACAAATTTAATAGAAAAAAAGATATGTTTTTAGAAAGGTATTTCTTACTTTTACATTGATATTAAAACTTATTTAGCTAACCTAAATAGAAACAAGATCTTCCTAAAAAACTTTTATATATTAAATATATCTATCTAATGGCTTAAAATTCTATTGGAGAATTTTTAAATTAAATATGTTATAACCAAAACAAAAGTAATCATAGTCATAAAATATAGTTATCATGTACACACATGTTTGTATTCATGAAAAAGGTAATTCCCTTCTATGCTAGTAAAATTTTTAAATATAACATGTTATCCACCAAAGGATTTTATTCCTTATTATTTAAAAATCTAAGGCCATGGTAGTAAAAACAAATAAACAAACAAACAAAACAGAAATTTGGCAGAGAAATCCTCTTACCCTGAAAGTATATTATAAAGAATTATTTTAATTAAATGTAGCTTTGAAAAAAATCAAATCCACTTAAACAATCAGGTAACTTATTAATTTTTCACTTTTCTATCATGTATGTTTAACGATTAAGACAGCTCTACTGATAAACAATCAAGTTTAATGGATTCTATTTGTCACCCTGACATACTTTTAAGCAGTCAGTAAAGACTACAGTATTAATGCTTAGAAGATTTTACTTAGGGAAAAAAGTTAATTATTGAGGCTAGACTCATCATTCTTTTTCCTGAACATAATGTAAAGGACCTTGACTATAAAGTCATTATTCAAATGAACCTCCTTAAAGCTTCACTTAGTCCATGTATAACATAGTGTTTATAAAATGTTTTTATTATTCTTTAGCTCTGCTCATCTCATTTCACATTCAAATCCTTTAACAGGAAGTTTTCATATCTGATATTCAGCTCCAATTAACATTTACATTCTAGCATTTTTAACTTATTTTCTAAATCTTAACGTTTAATCGTATCTATACACCTATCCTAATCCATTATAAGATCATTCCTTTTGTTTAAATACCTACTGCCCATTTTAATTATGTTTCCTTGAAACCTTCCTATCCAAATGGATGTGTTTTGTTTTTTAAATTCCATTCTATTATTTTTTACTAGAAGCCCAGCGCACAGAATCGTGTGCGAGCGGCCGCCGTGAGCCCTGCCCTGCCACCAAGAGCTGCAAGCCACCTGCCAGGAGCCGTAAGCCGCCCCACCCTGCCAAGCCGTGAGAGCCACCGAGCCGAGAGAACTGCCTCGCCCCGCCCTGCCGTGCAAGCCGCTGCTCACGGGCTGGGGGGAGGAACTGAGAGGTGCTCAATGCACCACATGGTGACCGGTCGTTTGGTTGTCCTGGTCATCACGACACTGGCTTTTTATATATATAGATACTTAGAGAACTCTTGGTAGCTTGAATCAACAATATCAAAACTTGTACACCATCTGTCTTTTTTATATGTTGTAACAGTTAACTGAATCATTTTACAATAACATTTCCAATTGAAAAGAAAAGAATTTTCCAGAAGGCTAGAAAAAGACAAAAATATTTACACTCACTTTAGCAAGTATATATATGGAAGTAAATTTCTTTGCTAATTTTACTTACTACATTCTTTTTTTGCAGCTCGTTGGTAAAATTTAAGTTCTGAAAATAATGGGCCATTTTCTTGATACTCCTATAAAAGAAAAGAACAAATTAATTTTATTTTTTTTAAATCCTAAAAATTGGTATTGCAACTAGGAAAATATGAATATACATATGTATTACACAATAGTACTTTAATCATTTATTATAAAACACAGGCACCAGCTTTCCACTAAAAATCTCCAAAAAAAATACTAAGTAAACTTAAAAGAATCTCATTTTTAACTTTAACACATTATAATGCTATCTCTATACATGCTTACACATGAAAGTAGTCTTATTGAAAGAACTTATTAAAAGCACTCAGAGCTATATACATACACAGACACACGATGTGTACCAACAGGCACATCAGGGGAGATAATACACTGCAAACTACCTGGTGGTTCATTCTACATAACACCTTTACTGAGTACCTACTGTATTTCATTCTCTGCACTAGATACAGGGGATACAAACAAAACCAAAACCTCACCCCTGCTGGTAACAACCATACCATCTAGAGTAGATAGGAAGGACAAGGGGACGTGGGGGAGGGACAAGAGGATCTATAGCTAGATAAGATACAAGGGTTATACATGTTAACACAAAAGAACAAAGTTCTCCAGTCTTCGAATTTTAACAACGTGAATCTACATCATAACATTAGGTTTAATGATAAGTAAAATGATAAAAACTATGATGAGAAACACTTTTACAAAAATAAAGTAGAAAAGAAAAAGTCAACTTTATGTGAAATACAAATTTAAGAGCAATACTTACCACTTTAATTACATGTCTTGCATCTTTGTCTGGTTTATTTGTGGGGAAAGCTGCAGAACAAAACACAATGGGGGGAAACAGTTCCAAATTACTGAATGTCTACTATATTCCAAACACTGTGCTAAGCACTTCACACATATTAGTTTATTACATCCTCCCAAAAAACTCTTATAGCAGGTATCATCTCCATTTTATACAAGATCTTACTAAGGTTTGACAAGTTGAATAATTTTCTAAGAAGTAGCAGATTGGGGATTTAAATCCAAATCTGTCTGACACCATAGTCCACACTCTTTATCACAACCATATTCAAATATTCAAATAAGTAACACCAACAAATGATATTAATCACATAGATCTATGTCAGGGAAAATATTTTCTAGATATATAGCATTAAACCCAATAAATGATATATAGTAAAATCTATTGATTAAAGTTTACTAAATTAAAATCTATGATAATTCAGAAATGAAAACCGATTCATTTTAAGTAGAAGTTCAAAACAATTTCTACTTGGTAAAATTCTAAAATAAGTCAAGCTAGAATAAGAACTAAATCTTTTAAAAATTACCTTGTGAGCCTAGCCATCAATTATCCCAACATTAAAGAATACATATTTCATAATGTAAGCTCATTTCAAGCTATCTTACTTCATTTTATTATTTACCACTTGCATTTTGGATATAGTAATCCAACTTCTGAAAACTCCATTGTTAAATTTTTAGATCAAATCAATACTTTTGTCTACATTATTTAAGTTATTAACAGAGTCCTCTGTTTTCAAATCTTGATCAGGGAAGTTGACATGTATATTTATTTGAATTGTGAAGTCTAGAATTTTGTCATTCATCTGTTCACTCTACATCCATTTATTCCTTCATTCAACTAACAAATATTCATTTATCAAGAGGCTGGAATATGCAAGGCACTGTGTTAAGCATTAGGATGATGTTTAAAGGGAAGTGAAAAGGGAAAAAAGTGAAACTAGTATTGAATACAATTGAAAATCAGCGCTTGGATTGAGAACAAGATCAAATTATCCAGGTATATTTTCAGTATGTTTACAAAATGCTGCATCCTCTTATCACTACTCCCAGCATTTTTCCTTTTCTTTCTCCCAACTCTATCAACTGTTCTATTAACTCACATGATAGATGTAAAAAGTATTTCACCACTACACTAAAGTATATATACCTTGTACTTTAGAGTGGTACACATGTACAATTTCCTTAACCATGCTTAAACATTTTGATGTCTGCAATGCGATTAACCAGTTGAAGAAATTATTACTTCAATATTAGTAAATATTATATATAAATTGTGAACCCAAACATCTTTACAATAACAAAGAAACTAAACTTATATCAATTAAATGTCTCTTTTCATCTTTATTCACATGAAGTCATTTCATTTTTACTCATGCAGTAGTCCCAACGGAACTGCAGGAGGAATGGATCATCTACATCTAAGGAGAGAAAAAAAACAAAACAAAACAAAACAAAAACTATACACAGAAGAAGGGACCCAGTCCTGCCATAGAAGAAGAGGTAAAAATAGCCTTTCCTCCCATCCAATGGCAAATTATTTTTCCCAGTATGATGCCCAAGACTGGGGAGAAATAGGCCTGCCCTAACCGTGGACCACACAGTACAGTACCAACTTTAGACAATGGTCTTTGCTTTCTGAGATATAAGTTGGTACAAAAACTTCTTGCTTCTTCTCTAAAAGTAAGTGGCCACAGCAGCAAATACATTTTTAAGCCACACAGAATATAAGAAGCAGAAAAGCACAAAAGGAAAATGGGGATTTCAACTAGAAAAATAACATATTATATTTCTGTTGGGGGGGGGGGGAAGATATCCAACCAATCCAAAATCCTACTCCCTGCTGATTTCAATCAGTATATCCCGACCACTATATGATCCGAATATTCCTTTCACTCTATTTCACACAAACATAGCATGCACTGACATATTCTTGAAACATCCCCATACTTATCATTTGATAGTTGCACAATGTTCTCTATAAACCTCCAAGTCAGATTATACTGGAGAGTCTAACTCCAGAACCAATTGACTAGAAAGCTTTTGGAGAAAGAGGTTCAACAAATAAATTGTCCTAGTTACCATGCAGTTCTCTTTACAGTAATCAATCAGTTAATTAATGAAAAAAATATTTATTTTCCACTGTGAAGCCAAGCCACATTCTAGTTAGTGAAATTAAATGATCATGGAAAACAGACATGGGATCTGCTTTTATAATCTAGTGGAGAAACCAGACATTCATCAAATATTCATACACAAGTGTAAAACTGTAAGTATAATAAATGTTAAAGGGAGAGGTAGATGGTACTATGAGAATGTATAATTTCATTTATATAAAAGGAAATGCTTGAGCAAGATTAGTTGGAGAGGTGGTAAAGGGCTAGATGAAAATCTAGTTTATAATTTCTAATGAAAGGTTTTTAAAAATTTGAGGTATATATGGAAGACAGGAAACACAAAATTAGATTTGCATTTGGAACAGATCACTGCACTACACTGTGCAGAACAGACTGAAGGGGAACCACAGTAGATACTGATAGATAAGTAAGGATTTAATTTTGGTAGACCAGAGGAGAGAGGACTATAGCTTGAACTAGAGTATCCATGTTAGATATAAAGAAAAATGAACAGATTCCAGAGATTTCAGAAACTGATAGTACTTAACAGTGGAGGGAAAGGGATCTAGTTTGGTAAGTTACAGCTTGTTTGACTTATTGGGGGATGAGAAGAATGATCGATCACCCACACTGACTGCATTGAAAGTAGTAGTCTCCTATCCTCATTTAAATTTCTGATGAGAGATCTCATGACCTGATAAGGAATGTGCTATACACATATGTGATATTTACCTTCCTAGCATTTCTTTTGTATTGGGAACTTGATCTGGTTTTCCCTTTGAGGAACCAAACCTCCCACTCCTCATGAGGACGTAGGAGGGCTGCCTATCACAACGAACCCTCCCTTATATACCAGAATTAGGCACATGACCACTTTGGCTAATTGGAAAACACAAGCCTACTTGGCCACAGTAACCAGTTCAGAAGTGGCAAAGTGCCCCAACTATGTCATAAAAAAGTCTTCCTAGGATTTGATGTTAAAATGCTAAGTTAGACAAGATAGACCATCCTATCTAATAAAATAGTAATATGCAAATGACCCTAAATTTGCTACACCCACAAGCCACGCCCACCAGCCATGCCCACCAGCCAATCAGAGCGAGTATGTAAATTAATCCAACCAAGATGGCTACAGCCACGGAGAAAGTAGGAGGGAGGCTTGGGTTTCCAAGGCAATAGAAGAAGCCAAGCTTTCCCCTGCCCTGGCCGGCCTAAGCCTCCACTCAAGGCTATAAAGTTTTAATTACAGAAGGTAAACAAATCCAAACAGAAATGGCTGCCGGCCTCGAAGCAGGCAGGAGGCTTGGCTCCGCTCCAGGATACAAAGTTTCAATTGTAGAAGGTAAATAAATTCCAGATACCAGGGCATCCGCTTGGGTCGCCAGGGGGCATGGCTGGCCTGCAAACCACCACAGGCCCCTCGCTCAGGCCGCCCCACGCCCCAAGGGAACCCCCAACCTGATCCGGGATACCCTTCAGGGCAAACCAGCTGGCCCCCACCCATGCACCAGGCCTCTCTCCTATCTAATAAAAGAGTAATATGCAGATTGACCATCACTCCAACACACAATATAGCTGCCCCCATGTGGTCAAAGATCCTGCCCCCAAGTGGACACAAGATGGCCACCACAAGATGGCCAGCAGGGGAGGGCAGTTGGGAGGCACTAGGCCTGCAAGGTAGGGCAGTTGAGAGGGACCAGGCCTGCAAGGGAGGGCAATTGGAGGCGATCAACCCTGCAGGGGAGGGCAGTTAGGGGTGACCAGGCCGGCAGAGGAGGGAAGTTGGGGGCAAACAGGCTGGCAGGGGAGCAGTTAGACATCAATCAGGCTGGCATGAGAGTGGTTAGGGGGTGATCAGGCTGGCAGGCAGAAGCGGTTAGGGGCAATCAGGAAGGCAGGCAGGCAAGCAGTTGGGAGCCAGCAGTCCTGGATTGTGAGAGGGATGTCGGACATCCCTCGAGGGGTCCCAGATTGGAGAGGGTGCAGGCTGGGCTGAGGGACACCCTCCTGCCCCCATGCACGAATTTCGTGCACCAGGCCTCTAGTAAGCTATAAAAGTAACAAAACCCTAGAAATAGTAGCAATCACTTTCCTCAGCCAAATGGGAAATAAAATATGAAAATCAAATCCAACACTGAGGACAGGAGGGTTAAGGCAGAGAGTTAAAACCCTAGTGACACTGCTTCAAATCTATCCATGTCTGAAGCAGAAAAGCTTGTACTTATGAATTACAAGAGTTAATAACACCCCCCCCCTTTTGCTTTTCTTGTACTTATCAGTTAAAATCTATTTGTGTTGTTAACATTGGCAACCAAAATCTACACAGGCAACTGGAAAAATTAAAATATGGTGGATTCTGGTAAAGAATGTAATAGACTAGCACACTAGATAAACCAAAAACCTTCCTCTATAAAAATAAACTGGATGTTGAATAAAATAAATCAAACTTATAAATGCAGAGGTGATCTGCCAAGATAGATAGATATAGATAGATAGATGATAGATAGATAGTTAGATAGATAGATAGATAGATAGATAGATAGATAGATAGATAGATAGATAGGTGAGCCAAAGACATCTAAAAGCCAGTGAAAGATGAACATGAGCACTGATGTTCCAGGTCAGGTTGCAGAACTGAAGGAGGCTGCCCAGTCAGGGCAACCAAGAATATGAATGTTAAAGCCCTCCTGGGAAAAGGACAAGTCCTTGGGCCAGCAAGAGGCAGACATCTGAAGTTAAGATGGCCACATAAAAGTCAGAATTTTCAGAGTGCTACATCTTCAGTAGAGTGGGACATTAAAAAGATAGGGAGATGGGGAAGGGGGACATACAAAATATAAAGAAATCAAAGTATACCACCATGAAAATATCATCAAATCACAAATGAGGAGAGCAAGAGAAGAAGAAAAGAACAAAGGTACTACAAAACAGCCAAAAAACAATTACAAAAATGACAAGTCCAAACCTATCAATAATTGCTTTAAATGTAAATATATTAACTTTCCAAATAAAGACAGAATGTTTGAATAGATGAGAGAAAAAAAAAACAAAAAACCACAAGACAATTATGTGATGCCTACATGAGATTCACTTCAGCTTTAAAGACACAGAGATTAAAAGTGAAAGGATGAAAAAAACGATGTTCCATTAAGTGGAAACCAAAGTAAAGTAGGAAAAATTGTAAATATTTATGCACCCAAAATAGGTGTACCTAAATACATAAAGCCAAAATGTATTAACAGATCTAAAAGGGGAAACTGACAGCAATATAATTATAGTAGAAGACTTTGATATCCTACTTTCAATGATATTTTTTAATAGAGGATTTTGGACTGTTTTTATCTAATGTATTAACTGGCAACTATATTATAATCTAACTAGAGGCCTGATGCATGAAATTCATGCAGTAGTAGGCCTTCCTTCCCCTGGCTGCCGGCACCAGCTTCCCTCCGGCAACCAGGACCCAGGTTTTCCTCTGGCACCTGGGACGCGGGCTTCCCTCCGGCCACTGGCAGGCACCCAGGACCTGGGCTTCCCTTGCAGCCCCGGCTTCGTCTGGAAGGACGTCTGGTCTAATTAGTATATTACGCTTTTATTATTATAGATGCTCTGTAAATTTATGTTATTGTTATTCTTCTTTGCTCTCTCCTTCAATAATTACTTATTAGTTGTGGTACATATTACATATTTTATTTCATTTCATAATATACTACCTTTCAATCCATTTATCTATTTTTCTAACACTCTTGACACTGATACACTCTAATTCAAATGTTTTCATTAGTAGTATTATTACCTAAAGACATTTTGAGCTTGCCTAAAGGGTTGATATGGAACTTAACTTTTTTGTTCAACTCTTAACCCTATAATTCCTAAACACAGTTCATTAATACACTTTCTGAAATGACATCGTAAATTCTGTATTTTAAGTTTAAAAACCCACTACATAAGAACTTTAGCTCCACCCTCACTTTTTGAAACACTTTCTAACATTCATGATGAAGTTAGGTTTCAAATATGGGAAATCTTTCTTGTATCTTTCATTATGATCTCCATTTTGCAGGCCTTTACCTTTTCATGTGATGTTCTTACTATCCAAATCTATAATAATAAAAGTGTAATATGCTAATTAGACTGGATGTCCTTCTGGATGACCCTGGGGCTGCAAGGGAAGCCCGGTGCTGGCAGCTGGGGAAGGAAGGCCTACTCTTGCACGAATTTCATGCATTGAGCCTCTAGTATATAACGCCATAATGATCAAAGACGGGTCACCAGGAGGTGCATGGAGCACCTCTCGGTCCCTCCCTCTGGCCCTCGAGCCGCTCGAGGTGGTGGGGCGGGGCTCGCAGCTCACGAGGTGTGGCCCACAGGCTCTGATTGCAGCAAGGCTGGCCGCCGGCAGGCGGGGTGGTGGGCGGGTAAGAGGGGCTGCAAGCATGGCAAGGCGCACGTGGGTGGGCGGGGCTGCTCCATTTCGCACACTGGGCTTCTAGTATACTAATAAGCAGATAATAGAACCGTTATTTTTTTTTACATGATGATCTCTTTATGTCATTTCTCTGTGACTTAGATTTGCTTTGCTTGCTCATTAATAGTACAACTAACTCTTTGCTCAGTTGAGTCAACTCTTTCCTTAAAGTTTGTTTTCCATGTTTCTCTATCTCTCACCATCTTTCAAGATCTCACAGGTTTTTAGGGTCAGAGGAACTGAAAAATTCTTTCCCCAATAAAAACCTGTCATTTTTACAAAGATTCCATAATGAATTCAATTTACATTACACTAGATAATTTCAGAACATTTACACCTGTTCTCCAGTTTCTGCTGGAGTAGAAATTTTCAAATCATAGAAGTCTATACATTTTTTTTTAATTCTGGTTGGTATCACACAGCAACATTTGCCCATTTGATACACAACTCTGTTTTGCTTTATTCTCACTTTTCTTGGAATGTATTGTGAGAGAATTTTTTCGTAGGCTTTATTACTTTTCTTTCTACCATCCTAACAATTAGTATGATAGCTTTGCGTGAGTAATACTTCTTCTCAACTGTAATACGTTTGACACTGGATATCTACATTAGACTTGTAACACATGATCATTTATTAGAAAAAAAGATCAAGTATAATGAACAGCTTTTCTTCACATTCTCCAGAAATTAAAATTGTAACCCCGTTAACTGCACCATAAGTGCTCAAAAATATATATTCTGATGTAATATGGTATTTTGTTCATTTTTTTCTTTGCTATGTATACACGTCAAAAAATATTCTAGCATAAAAATTATCATTACATTAATAAATATCTCTTCTCTGTTAAAAAATACCTTAAAATTTGCCTCTACACCAAATGTTATAATTTTTTTCATAAAATCATGTATAGGTATCTAATAAATCACTACTATTGTATAATATCTTGAAATAACTAAAAAAACTATGCATCTATTATAAAATAAAATATGTTGGTATCTGAACAAAGTCTATAAGAAAATGTTTTGTTTATCAAGATTCCACTTATCCAAGTATTTGTTCGTCTTACTTTTTGAAAGACCTAGACTTCTAAATAGTGTATCTTTAAATTACAATGCAATAAAGAAAAAGATATGGTAAAGAATAATTCAGTATTTTTTAAAATATCTATTTTTACATCCTTATGAAAATTTTGTCATTGGAAGTTAAAGAGGCCTCTTTTGATCTTGCTACTGCTTATGAGACTCACAACAAATACACAAGATCCTTATAAACTAGGCAAATTTATCCATTTCTAAAAAAGCAGGAAAATCCACCAAATGTTTCTCATCAGTTTGTATGTACTATTGGTTGCCTGTTCTCACTTTTCATAAAACTTTTGTCTGACCTAAGTATCATACATTTTAAATGCATTTTTTCCAGTTCTTAACATTAGATTTACTATAAATATCAGATGTTCTTTCACAGATTTCATGAACATAATATTAAAAACATATCACTGATGCTCTACACCTCGAGTTGTCAATCTGAATGAAAATGACACCATTAGCATCATCACTAACAGATTTCTCAAATTAGCTGCCAATACTATCAATTAGATAGTTCGCTGTTATTTTAGAAATGAGGATGTCATAAGCATGTCATTTGCCACTATTTTTTTTCTGGCTGGAATTAATTCAAAGTGTTCTTGACAAAGGACTTCAATCGGGAGAGCAGAGAAATCTGAGTTCAAAGGTAGATGGAGACAATTACGGTGGCATGGAGGCAAATTACTTAACCTCCCGAGGCCTCAATATCTTTCATATTAAGTTGTTGGGAGGATTAAATGAAATAATGTGTGTAAAGCATTTAACACAGAGCTTGGCACACACTAGTAAAATAATTTAGTACTAGATGATTTCCTAAAAAACAAACAAACAACAAAAAACAACAAAACAACAACAACAAAAACACTACCCTAATAGGCAGCAGATACCACAGACACATCTGACTCATCAGCTACTCTCTACCAGATTCTCTTTCATTCTTTTCTACTTTTCTATGTTCTGTGCTCATGCCCCGCTCAGTGAAGGTTTGGTAACATTACCTGCAAGAATTTCATTAGGTGGCACTCAGAACACCTTACAATGGAGGCTATGCGCGCCAGGAGGCTGTGCTCTTTCACACGCATCGTAGCTTCCGAGTGCTCTTGAAACAAAGTTGTGGAAGCTGCCTTTACTCCACACTAAGCACAGAGGAGAAAAATGGCCAGTGTCTCTGGGGAATAATTAACAAAAGACAGTTTGTTTCATCTTCATGATAAAACACAGCATCCCTATTAAAAGGCAAATTCATCATTCCCAAAAGTTAGATAGAATGACACTTTAAAAGTAATTCCAGCTGATTAGATTTAGGGTTCTGAAAAAAAAAAAAACTTTTTTTTTTTTAATTCATGAATATACTCTGAATCTTTCATTTGATTTTAAAATGTATAAATGTTCATTTAACTTTGAGCCCTTGCCTCTCAGTGTTCTATTCTGAGCGAGTCAAACAAGTGGTAGCAGGCATGCTGGGCACCATAATACTGCCTCTCACATTTAAATACTCTTTGTCAGTTGGATTGCAAATTAAAGACAGTCTCCTGAACACTGACACATTTTCAATGATTGATTTTGCAAAACGTGTTGATTTTTTTTCTACACTGTTTTGCCTCTGTGTGTGTCAACTTTGGCCTCCTTTTCTTGCTCCTTTGCAGCACTGCTGTCTCTTTGAAGCAATTGTCTGCCTGATATGAAAAATGTACATTAAGCCTCATGACTAATTACATAGATAAAAATTCCTGATCTCCACTATGAAATACCTATGCCCAGCAACCAGAACAAAAGCTTCTGACTAGGTACAAAACTCTTAAATCAAACCTGTCATTCACTTAAAAGAAATTCCAATAATTTATTTTCCATTAAAGTTGTGTTTACATTCTGTGAAAAGTGGATTTCTTATGCATGTGACATGCCTGCAAGTCAATTCATTTAACAATAAACACCATCCCTTTCCTCCACACCATTTCATACTTGCTATTAGGTCTACTTCAAATAAGTGCTACTCAGTGGAACTGTTTTAATCTAGACACCACACTGTTTAGTCTTAATACCATATCCATTTAACTCTCCCTACACTGCGCATGAGCAAAGCAAAGTAGACTTTTCCCAATAAATCCTACAATCTATGGAGTATTTAAAAAATACTGTGTCTTATCCCTACACCACATGTTACAGCACAAAATTTCATCTCAGACCGTTGCTGGGAAAATTATTTTTCCATAACAAACTACTTCTGGAGTTAATTAACCCAATCATTTTTAGAAAACTATCACAAGCAAGGCCTTGGTTAAGCACCCTGAGAATACTTACAATGAGCTTATCATCTAATGTTGGTTGTGGGGGTAAATAGGACAATATACAAATAACCATCAAACAAAACAAGATGAGCATTGAGAGAGAGCACACTGTAGGAACAAAGAGAAAGAAAAGTTGTGGATTCTCCCCTAACTTAGCATGTTAGAATTTCCAGAAGGCCCACCAGCCATTTGTTTTCACAACTGGTCCTAGCAGCAGACTCCCCTCATTCCCAGTCTACCAAACCTGGGTCCTCTGCGGTGTGGCTGCTCGCTTTTTGTTAGACCAACCCTCCTCTGCCCCTGACTGTTCATCTCGTGCAGTTACCAAGTGCAGTCAATGCATCACATGCCATCACACTACCATTTGGGGAAGCCCTACAAGGACTACCAGTGTACCTACTGGCTAGTCCAACCCTGGCCATGAAACTGCGGTTGCTTGAAAATGATGTTTCAGTATGGAAGGACGGGGTGGGGGGGCGGGGGGAGAGGTAGCGGGTAGGAGATAGGGGGAGGAGCCACACATCTCACTAGAAATGGCCACAATACCTAAGCAGAGCAAGTTGGATGGTCTGCACATGAGCCAAAGCTGAGAGTTTCATTGCCTTTGTTGGCTCATGTCACTTCTTTAATTAATGTCACTTTCTCTGGTTTAATATCAGAGCAAGTGACAAGAGTGCTTCTGGATGAATTGTGCTTTCTGAGGCCTGTACGGCACCCTCTCCCGCAGGCTGACAGAGGGACGTGCCAGTTCCACTTGGCAGTTACCGTGCACCAGCTTTAGTTTTAGTAGTTTAATTTGTGGCAGTTATATGTTTTGAATACGTTGAAGTATTCACAATGGTCTCATGGAATCTGTTCCATAGATAAAGTTTACACAGTGGGAAAGCAGCAGCAATGGCTATACGGCGATTGGGATAAGCCTCTCTTGGCCACAGCTGGTCTTCCAGGCATTCCTGTAAATTTAAGAGCATTCAGGGGATATGATTGAAGTGATCACAAGGAATGATGCCCTCTTTTTTTTTTTTTTTTTTTTGCCTACTTCTGTAGTTGGTGTGAGACGATCATAAGGAATATGATATTTAGAACTCGATTTTATGCAAAATCCATTATTCAAGAAGTGAAGTTTATATACATGATAGACATGCAATGAAATACATGTTAGCATAGGAAGCTGTGTTACTCACGCATTAAGTTGGTTCTAACATTTTGGTAAACTAAGTTTTTATTGGTATAAAATTCAGAAGAATCTCTGCCTTGAGGGAAAAGGACTGAACTTTTCCTTTGGTTTGTTAAAGATCTTCCTGTTTCAAGCTGAAGCGTTTTTATTTGGAGTTTTTCCTTCGTCTCCTTTATACACTTTTGTGAAGCCTCATCAGTTCCTGGTAAGAGCGGCCACCAAGGAGTTCTTGCAAACTTTGCCCGCCCTTTCTAAATTTAGGGTTCTTTACTGCAGCAGGCTGAAGACCTGGCTTTGATGGCACCTGACTCTGCGGGAGAAGAGAAATACTCCTCTCCACCGAAGGCCTGCTGCTTAAGTGCTGGAGGCACTTGCAGGAGAGGAACTCTCATCGGAAACTTCATTACAATACTGTCTCTTCCCTACGTGGAGTAGTAATCCTCATTCACCAAAGATAGAATTTTGCCCGACACAGCCACGGGAACTCCTGTTTGACTTTCAAAATTAATCAACCTCCGAGCTAGAGTAGAAATGGCATGTCCTTTCACCTTAAGCACAAAAAAGCTCTCAACAGACTGCCGTTTTTACATCCCTGGATGGAAGTTTGGGCCCCTGATACTTAAACTTGATGCACATACTGGGTTTCTGGCAGGCTTTTGCCCATCCCCATCTGCCAGCCTGGCACGGTGCCCATTCAGAAGGTGTGATGCCAGTTTCAATAGGGCATAGGTGCCAATCAAAGATGGGTTTGGAGGGGTGGCATGCAGAACGCAGCAAAAGTCAGCTCTTCTGCCAGAAGATCCTCCTGTTATCATACAATGCCAATGGAGGGCCACATGCTTCATTGCTTGGGTTCACATTGCATCTGTAGATGTTTCTGGCCTTCGATGGATGTCTTTCTACGGCATCTTTTTCCTCAAGGATTCCGTGATTGGAGATGTTAGAAAAGAAAAGTCTACCTGGCTAATGGAAGGCCATCCTTTTAAAACAATGGAAAACTTCAACAATTGTCTTGGAATAACTGCCGAGTTGTCTGTCTTTGTCTCTTACAAAACCACGTACGTACGCAGTACAAAACCCATGAAAAACTATGTGTCATTGTTAAGTGTGAATGGTGGACAAACTGTCATCATCCAAATAGCTCATTCCTATGAGTTCTCCTATTTAGAGCTTTGAAATTTCACTTTTCATTTAATTTATAATCACAGACATGCCTATGTCTTAAAAGAATGACCATTCCTCCTCCTATTTATTCTTCTTCTTCTATATCTAAAGAGAAGACCCTAAAAAACACTTCAGAAGCAAAAGTCTATCCACATTTCATAAGGAAGCCAGACTCTCTCAAAAGCTGAGACGTCTTTTACTCCAAGGCAGGAGAGGTGAGCTCATCTCATGAAGACCTGACCCTATAGCAATAGGTTTCACATGTTAAAACCTCGACCACTGTAAATGGTTACAAATTAGTAACAGGTGCAGTGGAAGAGACATTATATGTAAATCACTGAAGAACAAAAGTGTTTGTAAATCTTTCCCAAAGCAAGAGATTAACAGCAAAAATGTTGAAGATGAAAACCATAATACAAATATGATAAAAAGGCTGGACACTTAAAAAAATAAAAAAAGACAAGCAAAGGCTAAGACTTAGAAGGACTCTCCCTTTTTTTATACAAAGCCAAACGTTTGTAAATACTTAGATTTCTTAACTGATAGGAAAATAGACAGTGCTCTCTCTTTAAGAACTCAAATTTAATAGTCTGTGGATAGCACATACAACATTAAAATACAACTGCTAGGGCCTCTTAAGTATAGGCCCAACCAATATATCAAATTCACAAGGTCCTTTTCTCTCTCTACACCTTCATCTGTGAACTAATTTATCCCATATAATTTCTAGTACAAGTTACCCTTATTTCCTATGTATGTCCTCCTTTCCACCCCCACAGTCAGTATCGTTTGCTAAATGTCCTAGTAACAGTTGTGGCGGCATCAAAATGGTGCCCTGTGTCAAATAAGACTGCCTATCTCAAAGCCTTCTCTGTAAAACACTGCCAGAATAACATTTAATACAGCAATGTGCAATGAAGCAATGTGTGTTCCAATAACTGCATTTTGGTGATAGGCTCTGCTGAACATTACTCTGCATACCTTAAAAATCAGCCCATTACAGCTGACTAAAAAATAAAGTAAGTAAAAATCACACTGGTATAAATAACGTTTTCTATTTCTTTATAGGTAGAAGTATGTTTCCTTAACAATCAAATAAGTGGGTTAAATTTTGATAATTTCTAAAAATCCTATTATCCCTACCAACTCCCCTGCCTCTGTGTTTCTGAAGATCAAAATTGAGCTAACTGGAGAGCATGGCCAAAAAAGTGTAATGATGGTCACTTAGATGAAGTCTAAACACTTATCCATGCATAAAGGATTCAGTCGTAAGGCTTCCACCAGAGTTCATTTTAGTTCTAGTACTGTATTCTTCTTCATAAAAGGTGCTATTGATTCACTATCAATAAAGCATACATAGATTATTTTAGGTGACATCCTGCTATTTAACTTGTCCCAGCCTTTCGTGTGGCTCTAAGATTACAGGCTGGAATTAAGGGTGACATCTATAATAATGGAAGAGAATAAAGCAAACTGGCTTATATGGGTTAAATACCCAAATCTCAGTCTCAGTCTCTCAGGCAAGTAACTCTTGAACATCCTCTACTATGTATTTGATATTCTTTTTCTTTAAATATATTTTATTGATTTTTTACAGAGAGGAAGGAAGAGGGATAGAGAGTTAGAAACATCAATGGGAGAGAAACATCGATCAGCTGCCTCCTGCACACCTCCTACTGGGGATGTGCCTGCAACCAAGGTACATGCCCTTGACCGGAATCGAACCTGGAACCCTTCAGTCTGCAGGCTGACGCTCTATCCACTGAGCCAAACCGGTCCGGGCTGTACTTGATATTCTAAAGCTGCTAAAGAGTCACCACTATGCCCAACTTCAAAAACTAAAACTTCCACAGATAAATCATTTCCATTTTTCCTCATACAAGTCTTCAAAGGAACTTAGCTAAAGCTTATTACCTATGATTCTGTGTTTCTGGATTTTTTGACTAACTTCTAAAGCCCATTATCGTTCACATCTGGAGCAAACAAGACAGCTTAAAGGAGAACTTTTCACTATGTCATCATGGCTACTACTGTAAACTCTAAGGGGAAAAATAGTTATGGTTGGTAAGTAAAATGCCATAGTCTTCCACTGACATTCCCTATGTTCTTAGTTATACCACATTAGTAGCTAAATCTATCACAATCCTTGGCAGGGTAAATGGAAAATCCCTCCAATAGATGTCTTTGTCACCATCCTAACCCCCTGTGGCACCAAACACTGAACCTAGAGTTAGTTCAATTATCACTGAGGATGGGAAATTCTAATTAAATAAACAAATTAAATGTAAGTGCTTACCAAGTTCTAAATTGTTTAAAAACATTATTTCAATCCTCACAATTAATACTAGCCCAATTACACAAAATAGAAAGACTCGTTACTAGGAAAAAGTCATACCGTTTGTAGGTGGCTTAGTAAGGTCAGAATTCAACCCAGATTTGCCAAATACCAAAACCCGTGCTCTTATCTGTGCAATTTTCTGAGAGCAGAATTCATACTCAGTTCTCTCTCCCTCCCAGGAGTCTTGGAAACATTTCCACTTACTTTATACTACAACGATATTATTTTTTCCCATCCTTTAAACCAGTTTCCTTTCTTCCTTTTTTCTCTCTTTACATACTGTATACAAAAAAGAACCTTGACTTTGTTCTTGTATTCAAATTTTTCCCTCTTGTAAGTGTTCCTATTCTCTGCCCTTTGCTGATCACTGAAAGGTCTTAGCTATGGGTCTCAAAACTAGAGAACAGCTGTATATGTACAATGAGCTAGACATAGAGGATAGTTTCTCCTCAGCCTTAGGTAACAAATGCTGATAAAGTGTCTGCTAAAACAGTCTATCTGAAATTACCGGCTTCTTCACTTTTACCCAAGAAGTGATGAGAATCACGGTAAAATGCAAAAACATGATATAATTTCCAATGGATTTGCTTAGATAGCTTTCAAAATAATCAATACAAACTAGTTTTAATGAAGTTATTGCTGAAGGCATCTCACTAAAGAGCTGATTCTATGAGTCATGGGTGCCACTTTTGATGGAACAATGACAACATTTGGGACACAGTTTTATTATAGTTTCTTTGTGGAGCCTTTTCCTCAAACCTAAACCTTTTTTAATGGCCTTTCCTCAATGGTGTTCACTTGCTAATATTTTTAGGATCCAGGTTCTAAAATTTAGACAGTAGGAGGTATTGCAAACATATAGAACCTTGAAAATTGTTGTACAACATATACTGTTTGGCAATGAGAAAAAAAAAGCAAAAAATATGGCATGTACTTAGACTGAAAGAAGCAAAGATTTTTCTGTATTTGAAAAGAGACAAATCACATGCCTGAGCAAATTCCTTTTCACCACACAAGTAGTGAGTATGTGCACATGTATATGTATATCTGTACACACTGTCATATCCTCCATCTATTTTTCTAAGGGACCATTCATTCATCTCATCCCTTTTTATGTTCCCCTAAGATCCTATATAATAAAAAGCTAATATGCAAATGACCAAATGGTGGAACGACCGGTCACTATGACGTGCACTGACCACCAGGGGGCAGACGCTCAATGCAGGAGCTGCCCCCTGGTGGTCAGTGCGCTCAGCCAGAAGCTGGGTGCTCAGCCAGAAGCTGGGCTCACGGCCAGCAAGCACAGCGGCGGTGGCGGGAGCCTCTCCTGCCTCTGTGGCAGCGCTAAGGACCTCTCGGGGGATTTCCGACTGCCTGCTTAGGCCCGCTTCCTGCTGGGAGTGGGTCTAAGCCAGCAGTCAGACATCCCCCAAGGGGTCCTGGAATGCAAGAGGGCGCAGGCTGGGCTGAGGGACCCACCCCCAGTGCACGAATGTCGTGCACCAGGCCTCTAGTAGTATATAAGTGCTCATATCTCACCATTTTTGGGGATGTTCCTTTTTTTTTTTTTCTATAATATCCCTATGTGTATAACATTAAAATGAATAAATTTATACACTTGTTTCCTGTTAATCTACCTGTTGTTAATTCATTTCATAAACCCAGCTATCGAACCTAGGAGAGTAGAGGGATAGTCCTCTCCTCCCCAACAGTTTGAAATGTTTAATGAGGAACCCAAGATTCCCGCAATGGGGTCTTTTACCAACTTCTTAAACTCCTGTAGAAACAGATGTAATGAGTCAATACATTTAGGAAAACTTATCCTTGAAGGTAATTTTTTTATATCACTAATATTTACCTTATTTTATTCATTAAATCCAGTCTTGTTATAGATATCCTCTCATCATTAAACTACAGGCTTAAGGTAGCCCTGAATGAGCCTTTTAAAATTTAGTGTAAACATTTTAAAATACAGTATACAAGTGTAAATATAGTGTAAATATACTCAGCTAAGGCTCCATGCACCAAAGAACTCAGAAAATAATATTGAGCGTCTATTTTCTCAATTATCCCAAAGACAGCACATAACCAGTAGACTCTAGAGGCACAGGAGAGAAAATTCGTTTCATGCAGTAGATGCTTTGAGATATTAAAGGGCAATTCTCTGGTGAAGCCTAATTAAGAAATGACCAGACCTTATATTACTTAAATATTAATCAGATTCACAAATGGAAAGTGTTTGTATTTGTGAAGCTGTGGTTTCCCAGCTGTAAAAAAACAATGTCTCCAGGAAAACACACTCTCAAAAAAGAACATTAGCATTGTGTCTGGCAGCCTGTGTAATCGGGCTCTGAAAAGACTTCTAAGAGTCCTTCAGAAAAAAAAAAAAAAGAACAAGGACTGAGACCAGTCATGTTTTGAAACTAGAAGTTCTACTACACATTAACTACCTTCATATTACTAAAGCACATTTATTCCCTTTTATTTCAAAGTTTCAATTTCAAAACATTACAGTCATATATATAAGAACATGTGGTCATATACAGTTATACTTTACCTAAATATATCAATCCAAACCCTCCAGAACCAATCATCTTGCCCAGCACCCATTGCTTTCCTTCCATATCATCCAGAACCTTGCCTTCTGGTAGTGGGTCAGGAAGTTTGTATTTCTCATTTCTTCTTGGGGGCATCACTTCTGCTGGCAGAAGAGAGGGGAGGCCGGCGATTAAAAATAGAAACAGCAGCAATAAAATATTTCGGTTAATATACATTTCTCAAAATATCTTCTAAGGGGGGGCTTTCCCAGGTTCCTAGAAATTAGGATTCTGGTCAATTGGGTTTGTTCAAATGGAAGCTTCATATATATTTCAACGTTGAAATCTAGGAGGTACTGATGGTAAAAAAAATAAATAAACAAACAAACATAACACATAATACAAGCCTGTTTAACTTAATGCAACATTTCTAAAATTCATTTGGGGGGTCTATGATACTATCAACACCTTAAGAACTGAGTTCACAATTTCTAATGAAAAAGAGAGAATAAATTTTACATATTCCTTTCATTGGCATGAGGTCTTGGGTCACTAGGAAAGAATACAACTATGGGTTGGGAAAACGGCAATGTACACCATTGCCAAACACAGCAAGCGGCACGGAGTATTTGTTAAAGAAGCTGGGGATTTTCATGGGTTTATAATTTATAAAAAGCAGAAGTCTAGGCCACTGAGCAGTTTCAGGCCTGCACACTCCTCCTTCAGCTTCTTTCGGTTTTTCTATACCCTGCCCCTTCCCCACCTTCACCAACGTGAAAACTGCCCTGCCTGAGAGATGAGTGTGGTATTGGCAACAACAAAAGCATAGACTCCACAGAACAGACACAACCACTTTAATCGATTAATTGTAATTGAACACAGGTTAGTGAATTTCACAATTAGGGATTTTGCACTGGACGAGAACATTTCTTCGGGGGCGGAGGGGGACGGCATATATGCCTGAGACCAATTGAAATGTGAAGGTAACTGCAATCCTGTTATTTCCAAAGAATTTTTTTTTAAAGTGTTGAGAGCTTCTGAATAAAAGTTGATGGAAAGTTCCGTGGTATCATCTTCCCATCTTCCGAATGAGAGCGTTTCTGTTCCTTTTAATAGGTTTTCTGTCCTTCCCTTCCTTTAATCCAGAGCCCTGCTGTTACAGCAAGGTCTCAGGCAGCCTAAGCAAAGAAACACAGCTGAGACCTTCCAGGACATTCACCTGTCCTCCTCCTACCAGGAGTCCCGGGAAGCCGGGAAGTTGGATGGTGAACTGAGCCCAAAGTAGAAAAAAAGTTTTGCCCCTGAACCAGTCCTTTGTATTTACGAGTGTCCACTACATATTCGCCGGTTTAAAAACCTCAAGTCTCCAAAAAAAAACCAACGTTCAGCTGGGCAAAAACTCTACATAAGTCTGAAGTGGATAAAGGCAGTGAGCAGGCGGACCTGAGACCTGAAATGAAACTGACTATGAAATGCACATCCCGGGCGCGGACCCCGAGCTCCCGTTCGCCGCAGCCTCCCTCCAGGCCAGTGCCCGGGTGTCCCGCGTCCGGACTTGCTCCCGGGGCCGTGAGAAAAGCTCACCGCCAGCTTCCGGGGGGCAAACCGGTACCCAGAACCCGAACGCGAGCCAGGGCTGGGCGTGGGCGCGCGGCAGGAGCGGGAGCGCGCGGCCCAGCGCCCGGGTCGCGGGGAAGGCCGGCCCGACCCGGCGCGCAGCCGGCCGGCGCCTGGAGACCGACTTCCCGCCCCTCGCTGTCCCGGGACCGAAGCGGGGGAACCCTCCCCGCTTCCCCGCCGGCGCTTCGGGCACACGCGGGTTCCAGGGGGCGCCGGGTTCTCACTCGAGTTGGGGGAAAAAGTAAGGAACCAACCGCGGAAGCAGGGACTCTCGGGGCCGGCGTCTCCCTCCGAAGGCGGCTCCTCCCGGGCCTGGGGCGCGGCACGGGCGGGGCCGGCGGAGAGACTGCGGGGGGCGCCTGGACCCGCAGCCGGAGGAGGAGGAGGAACTCGGGCCCTGGGCGTCCGAACCGCGCGCTCGCTGCCCCGCTGCCCTCCGGGGCCGGGCGGGGCCGCGGGCCC
Source organism: Eptesicus fuscus (assembly GCF_027574615.1). Lineage (NCBI taxonomy): Eukaryota > Metazoa > Chordata > Mammalia > Chiroptera > Vespertilionidae > Eptesicus > Eptesicus fuscus. The sequence continues at coordinate 32,730,013 of NC_072488.1, read as the reverse complement.
CCAATCCCGCGGGGAGGCGGGTCCTGCGCCGGGGCCGCCCTGGGCTGGGGCCCCGCGGACTGGCCCGCACCTGGGCCCGCTGCGCCCGGCACCGCCTCGCTCGGGGCGGAGACGCCGGCCCTGGGCCCGCGGATTGCCGGGCAGGCCGCGGCCGGTGCTTTCCGGGCCTGTCCGCGCGGCCGGGCCGCCCCGGGGCCGAGGAAGCGGCGGGTCGGAGAGCTGGGTGAACAGCGCGCACCCTGCCCGCCAGCCTGGAAGACCAGCCATCCGTTCCGCGTGAAACAGCCAGGACGCACATTTGTGTAGGTGGGACTTGAGGTCTCTTGTTCAATGATCTGAGGCTTAGGGAAAAACACTTAAAAAAAAACATTTTAATAATGTACTAATGTCTTTAACCTGAAGTCAAAACTTCTGGGTAAGGGTAATGCCTTCTAAGGAACTAGAATTTCCAACTCAGTCACCAAGTACTGACCAAGCACTTCCCTGAAAACAAACAGACCAGCTGGGCCCTGGGGAGCAGCAGGCCTGGGGTGAGCAGGAGTGCGGTAACACGGGGTTTAGGCTCTCAGGGGTATATCGGCTCAAGACCGATTTGCAGATTGGATAATCTTGTTTTTACTTCTATTTTTCAATTACAGTTTATGTTTAATACTAGAGGCCCAGTGCATGATTGAATCATGCACGTGTAGGGTCCCCTACACGCTTTCGCTTTCCATCACGGGGGAGCTGGGTGCCTGTCCGCTGGTGCCTGAGCGGACAGGCACCCAGCTCCCACGCTTTTGCTTTTGATCGCTGGTACACCAGGCCTTTCAGAAGCCTCCAAGGCAGAGGCTTCTGAAAGGCCTGGTGCCTGAGCGGACAGGCACCCAGCTCCCCCGCTTTTGATGGTCCCCGGTGGGACGTGAGCTCGCTGCCCCAGAGGCCCCTTCTGTGTCGCAGCACAGCCATGGCGCAGACTCTGAGCTCGAGCCGCTGCTGGCAACGCGAGCTCAGCGTCCTGCCGGCCCAATCAGCCACCCCGGCCACCCTGAGTCCCGCCCCCTCGCGCCTCCTGGCCAATCGTGGGCATAGCGAAGGTACGGTCAATTTGCATATTTGTCTATTATTAGGTAGGATTAGTTCGTATTAGGTTCAGGTGTACAGTGTAGTGGCTTGACAGTCACATACTTTACAAAGTATTCCCCCAGATGTTTCCAGTACCCACCTGGCCCTATAGTTACTACAATATTACTGACTGTATTCCCTATGCTGTACTTTACATCCCTGTGACTGTTCTGTAACTACCAAGTTGTATTTCTTAATCCCGTGACCTATTTTTCACCCATCCCTTTACCCCTCTACCCTCTGGCAACTATCAGTCTGTTGTCTAGGAGCCTGTTTCTAATTTTGTTCGTTTTATTTCACATATAAATGAAATCACACGGCATTTGTCTTTTTCTGTCTGGCTTATTTCACTTAGCATAATACCCTCTAGGTCCATCCATGCTGTCACAAATGGTAAGATTTCCTTTTTTCTTTTAGTGGCGGAATAATACTCCAGTGTGTATATGTACCACCACTTTTTATCCAGTTGTCGATTGATGGGCAATTGGGTTGCTTCCATATCTTGGTTATTATAAATAGCGCCCCATTTACAAATTGGATAATCTTGATTAAATGTAATTACAAACTGCAACTTCGTTGTCTGGGAAGTGAAAATAACCCTAGTTATTTAGGTTATAAGGTTTGTTAAAAAAAAATTGTCTGACGTTAAGTTGTAAGGAAGGTTTTATTCAAAGGGTTGCAATAGGAGAAAGAGCTACGCTCAATTCCAAATACAGCCCAAAGTGGGAATTTACAGCCAAGAAGCAGTGGATAGAATATTACTAAGAGGGAACAGCAGGAATAAGGGGAGAATTCTGGCTAAACTGAGCTAGCAGGATTCTGTAGCAGGCCAGGGTGATCAGACATCTCGGGGGTCATGGGGGGTGAGGAACTCCATTAGATTTAGGGTCTGATCAGTTATGGAGGATGGGGGATTCTGGCTACACGGACTTAACAGGATACATGCTAAAATTGGACAACTGTAGAGAGAACATGGAAGTCCAAAAAGAGTTCAGGGAAGCCTGATCAGAGTTTAGTCAAGGAGAAGGTCTTTGTCAGGTTACAGTAACAAGACTATTACGATAATTGAGACAATCATGTTAAGTAGTTTCTAACACGTAATGACTCATAGTAAGCTTATAATATTTTAGGGTAGACAAAACAAATGCTCAGAAAGCAATTATTAAGCAATACATCAACTTCCTCTGTAGGAAGTCAGTAAGTGCTTGGGATGCAAATACTGAAAGGAAAAATCAAAGTCCTTTAATGACTTCGATGGAATAGGTTTTAGGACTACCTACATCTCTCAGACTGTCACCAAATGAAAGATTGCATAAAGAAACATTTCTTAAAAAGCACTTGGTGCTGTAGCTATGAAAACATCTTTTAAAGAAACTCCACAGTCTTTAGGTAGCCGCCATTCACAAATCCAATAATGCCCATTCTTATTTGGACATCTGTAATAGATACTATTGGCTGCCTATCCAAAGGTTCATATGGGCATTCTTTCTCCCATTCCAAATTTGTGTGGGCTTCTGTCCCTTTCTCCAGGTTACATTCTTTGGGAAGATGCAGCTCCAGAATCCGTCATAACAGATTAGGTTTTGAGGGGAGGGACCTACCTACATGGCTCCTCTCTCACACCTGTATTCCCAGTCTTTTAGTGTCACAGTCCTTTCAGGTTGCCATAACAGAATACCAGAGGCTACGTGGTTTATAAACAACAAACATTTATGTCTCATATTTCTGAAGGCTGGGAGTTTATGATTGAGTCACCTTCCAAAGGCCCTATCTCCAAATACCATCACACTGAGGATTAGGTTTCAACTTGGGAATTTTAGGAGGACACAGACATTCAGTTAGTAAGTCCTATTAGCTCAACCTTCAAAATAGATCTAGAATCCATCACTTCTCACCACCTCTACTGCTATCACCCTGGTCCAAACCATCGTCTCTTTCCTGGATAATTGTAGTACCTCCGTAAATCCTATCCCAGTTCCTACCCGTCAACCCCTTTCAGTCTGTTCACAACAAACAGCCACATGGTCTTTTTAAAAGCTTAAATTAGATAATTTCTCTTCTCAAAACATTTCAGTGCCAATCTAGTTCACTCTCTATTAGCCAGTTGTTACTATGACCGCAAACAGCGTTTGCAACCTTGGCATTTGGGCCAGATAATTCTTTGTCGAGAAAGGGAAGATGGGGTCAAAAGGTGAACTCTCCTGTGCATTGTAGGTTAGTTAGCAGCAACCCAAGACTCCCCACCACGCCTTCCTCTGTAAGTTATGATAACCCGGACATTACCAAAATGCGTACCCTCAGCCCTTAACTCATACCCCTCATAAAAATGTTCTTGAAGTTGATATAGACATAAATCTAAATCTAACAGCTAATTTTTTTTTTTAATTTTGGAAGAAAACCTAGGAGAAAGTCTTTATGATTATGGATTTGGTAAATCTTTGTGATCTTTGAGTTTGTGTAATTAGAATGTACCACCACCCAAAAAATAGCTGAAAGTCTAAAAGAAGAAATGGATAAATTAACTTCATTAAAATTAAAAACTTATTGCTCTTCAAAAAGCACTTTTCAGATACCAAGTTTTGGTAATTGTGTGGAGTAACTGGAACTCTTCCATTCCTGGTGGAGATCCAAAATGGTACAACCACTTTGGAAAACTGTGTTTCATATGATATTAATCATATAAGTAACATATGACCCAGGAATCATGTTCCTAAGTATTTACCCAAGAGAAATGTAAAGCTACATGTACACAAAGATGTGTTATGTGAATGTTTATAGCAGCTTCTTATGTAATAACCAAAAACTGAAAACAACTCGCGTTCTCATCAACTAGTGAATGGACACAAAAATTTGTGGTATACAACATACCTCTATACAATAGGCTATCCCTCAGTAATAAAACGAAACAAACTACTGATACAAGCAGAAACCTGAATGGCTATCAAAAGCATGATGCTGTGTGAAGGAAAAAAGACACAGAGTACATACTGTAACGTTCCATTGAAATTGTCAGGGACTCGGTTGGGGGTATGGGATTGACTGCAAAGGGGCTAATACAACTTTGTGAAGTGATAGAAATGTTTAATTTCTTGATTGTGGCAGTGATTACATGATTATACATCTGTCAAAACTCATTTAATTGTACACTTAAAATTTATGAATTGTATGAGATGTAAATAAAATTAGATGTAATACCTCAATAAGACTGACTTAAAAGGCCCTAACCTATTTGGCTCAGTGGATAGAGCATCGGTCTGCAGACTGAAGGGTCCCAGGTTTGATTCCAGTCAAGGGCATGTACCTTGGTTGCAGGCACATCCCCAGTAGGGGGTGTGCAGGAGGCAGCTGATCGATGTTTCTAACTCTCTATCCCTCTTCCTTCCTCTCTGTAAAAAATCAATAATATATATATATTTTTTTAAAAAATCGAACTTAAAAGAATGGCCAAAGAGAATGATGGGAAGAACCTGAGTCCTTGAGACCATTACTGATATATTCATTTAGTTGACATTGAAGCCAGGGTACTTTTCATATTCAGTCATGACCATGACGTGCTAAGTGTCCTACTGTTTAAGCCACTCGCATTGATTTTTGTGTTTCTCGCATCCAAAATCTTCTAACAGATGAAATAATAAAGGTTCATGTGCCAGTGAATATAAAATGTTAACAAATTTTTACTGAATGAAAATGGGAACAGAAGTGCAGGTAAAGCTGTACTGAGAATATGTGGGATTTTTAAGTGTTGGGATTTAATGCAGAATTTTATGATTCAGAGCATATTGCTGTGTGTATGTTTCAAGATGAAAACTGACAGAATATAGAAATACAAATTTTGGAACTAGTGAAAGAACATCTTCTGAATGAACATGATGAGAAACAAGAAAGAAAAGAGAATCTAGACATAAAAGTACTAAAGTATGAGTCGTCAGAGACAAAAAATAGGGAAAACAAGGTTTTCAAACAGTGCAATTTTGATCAGTCTTACAGACTCTGAATGATTCACCACAAACACACACAAAAGGACTTCCTTGGCAGTATGCCATCTTGTAGGTATGGCATGGATTCTGCTTTGCAAAGAACCAGGTGCTGTAAAATGCTTACACTGGTTCAAAGAAAAAAGAAAAACCTAAGCATTTAGTGAGCATACTTTACAAGGCCAAGATCATTTCAAGTCAATTAAAATGTTAAAGATGTTGCATAGACAAAACATTTAGAAAAATCCAATCTTTGTTATTTAATGTAAGAAAGGAGATCACTTCACTGGAAACGTTTTGCCTGCCAAAGAAGAGCTAGTTTTTATTTTATAAAAACCAGGTCATTTGCACTCATAAATGCACAATCCCTGGAGAGCCGTTACTGACACAGAAATTTTGAAAAGAGTAGTATTCAGATAAATAGAATCGCAAACCTATCATATATTACACCCAGGCCAAATATCTACTGCATTCTTTACATATAAGACCATTACAAAGTATGAACTTAAAAGACATAATTCTTGATTGTCCATATATATGAAAGACAAGGATACAAAAAACTCATTTAAAATGTCATCTTTGAGTATGTCAACAGGCTCCATAAACTAAATGTGGTATAATGGAATATTGGCTAGCCACAAGTGGTGTCCGTCCCACCCTGTCCATTTCCCTAATATAAGCATCATAAAAGGTTAGTTAATCAAAGATTGGATTGGCATTCTCTATTCACACATGGATCTTCTTCCCCGCCAACTAACATGCCTGCAATAATCAAAAGCACAAGCTACAAAAGGCAGAATGATGAAGACTTGTTAGGAGGCAGAAGGAGGTAAGGAAAATCATTTCATGAAGGGGAGGATTTATGTCAAGTCCTGAATATGAAGAACCTTAATTTGTTTAAGACCCCAGAAGGACAATGGTGAGAGATGATGATAGCAGCAGGTAATCCTGGAGAGGTGTGCAAAGGACAGATAATGCTGAAGTTTGTGAGTTTAACGATTTTTGTCTTCTTTCTAAGTAAAATGTGTCTGAAGAATTTAAACAAGGAAATGACATGATACTATCTACATTTCAAGAACACTATAGCTACTGAGTAATTATTGTCTAAATGATTCATAGTGAGAGATGGCAAAAATTTGTAAGCACTTACCTAGACTTCAGAAATTATTTTAAAAGCAGCTACATTATCTGCACTCACATAGGATGAGAGCTTGAGTTACTTTATTTCTATGACAGAGGAAAGAATTATTCCAGAAACCTTGAGATTAGGGATGATATCAAAGTTACAGTATTATATTGTAACTTTACCCATTTATCACTTGATCCAGACAGGGGAGATAATAGTAGGAATCATATCAGGTTAACAGAAACCATATCCATTTCTGTTTGGCCATAAAACAAGGCTGGGAAAACACAGATAGCTCTCTATGGATGACCAAACTGAGAAAAAATACCATACTTATGGAAAGTTCCTATCATTTAGACTATATTCCTTCTTTAAAAAAGCAAAACTACCTTCTTTTAAAAATAAATTTACTACAATAAACAGAAAATGATTCTAAAAATTCTTTGATTCATATGTGCAACAAAATTAAAGACATCTGTACCTATGAAACTAAAAATAGTATGTATTAATTTCCTATTACTATTTAATAAATTACCACAAAATTATTACTTAAACAATACAAATGTATTCTCTTACAGGGCTGGAGATTAGAAATCTTAAAATCAAAATGTCAGTAGGGCTGTGTTCCTCCTGGAAGCTGTACGGGAGAATCCTCTTCTTTGAATTTTCTAGCTTCTGCAGGCTACCTGCATTGTTTGGCTTATGGCCCCATGCTCCATTTTCAAAGCAAGCAGTATAGCATCTTTCATTATTCTCCTACTCTGACCCTCCTGATTCCTCTGATAAGGGCCCTTATCATGATACTAGTGCCCCGGTGCATGCATTTGTGCACATTGAAAAATGAAATTAATTAGAAGGTGGCTGGCTGGGCGGGACTGGGTGCCAAGGGCTGGAAACGCCATGGAGCCAACCTCCTGCGATCCCTCCCCAGCCAGCTGCACCTGGGATAGCGCAGTTACTCAAAGGGCATCTGTGGAGTGAGCAGAGTCCTTCCGGGAGGTGGTGTCCCTTAGCCTGGCCTGTGGGGATGGGGCTGAACCTGGCTCTCCGACATCCCCCGAGGGGTCCTGGATTGCGAGAGGGTGGTTCTCAGGTGACTCACCCTGGAATCGGGCTCCCTCCTTTCTGGTTCTGGATCTGTTCCTTGGTGGTCAGTGTGCATCATAGCTACTGGTGGGGCATTTGAACGGTTGGGCAGTTGGCCAGCCAGTCACTTAGGCTTTTCTTATCTAACTAGAGGCCCATTGCATGATATTTGTGCAAGAATAGGCCTTCCTTCCCCTGGCTTCACTCCCAGCCACCTGGGAGC